>NW_010209305.1:0-23660 GCF_000695765.1 Mesitornis unicolor
TATTTATATATATATATATATTTTTCAATCAGAGGACTCAATGTCTCACTGCTTTCAATGGGACTTTTGTTCGTGTAAAAATGGCAGAACAGAGCCCTGTTTCACCATGGCTCTGTGCTTTGTCTGCTATCTCCAGTCCCCAAATTTTTACTCCAAAGCAGGGTAGGACACCCATCTCTGAGAGCAACTGAGCTCGGGTAGGACGGGAGAGTGCTCTCTTGTGTGGTACTGCCAGCGCCAAAATCCCAACTCTGCTGAAATCGGTGGCAAAAGTCCCTGGCTCCAACAGAGCTGGATTTCCATCACTGGGCACACATGGTCACCTTACTGCCTCCCCCAGCACCCTGCCACCCCACAGGGTCCCCGTCACGTAAAACCAATCATGCTCGTGCCCACAGGGACTTTGCCTCAGTGGGTTTCTCACGTAGGGATAAGACCACTCTTGTCACAGCCTGATCAGCCACCAGGTGAGCCCCCATAATCTGCAGCATCCTCAAAACCAGATTGAAGGGAGGCAGGGCCAAAGGCTGGGTAGACACCAACCTGTGTTGGGCACCATCCCCAAATTATGGCTTTTTCCTCTTCATGGCTTGCCTGCTGATGGTTGCATGAATGACCCTGTGGCAGGTTTGTCATCCCTCCACACCAAGGAGTGTTTCCACTCCATTCCTCCAACCAAGGTGAGTGTTTCCTAGCAAAATCTGATGGATGACCCCCTCCCGCCCCCCTATGCCCTGTGCCCTTCAGCACAGAGTGCATCATTCCACAGCAGGAAAGCACTCCCCCCCAAACAGCTCTAACTCATCTGGGAACAGCAGACATATTCTGCAGGTTTTATTACTTATACATACATATAAACATATCTATAGCTTGCTCCTTCTATCTGCTGAGAGTCTTAAAATATGGCCCATCACTGTAACATTTGAGCAGGAGACTATACGTGGTGTCTGGTGCAGTCCCAGTAAAGCGTCCTCCTTTGGTGTACAGGAAACTAATTTATAGACAACAAAAGACTGGACAGTAATTCAAGGAAACAGATTAAGTTTCCTAGTAACTCAAAGGCAGAGGAAAGCAATTCCTGACACTTTTACTATTATGATTTGTAGGAGCAATGAGGAAGATGACTGGAAAGAGTCTATTTTAACAACAGTACTCACCAGCCAGAGAGAGAAGAAAATTATTGGAGCTTCAATCAGCATCTCACAGCTTCCTTGGTACCACATGAGGGTTCCAGGGGGAAAGAGCTGCAAGCATGGCATCACAAAATGTCCTTTCTCTCCCCATTTCTACCCCAGAATCTCTCCAGCCTTGAAGAAACCTCTCGCCTCTGTGCCACAGCTTCACCACCAGAAATAAACACAGTACCCACATGCCTGAGCCACTGCGGACCTCTCCAGTCACCAGCACTGTGTGGATGCTAAGTGCTTAACTGCAGTATTTTTGTCCCTCTCCTGTAAAGGCAATTCTCATTCTATGCAGGTTAACTTTCAAAGGGAGTGAGAGACCTGTTTTCTATCCTCATCTGTGTTTCTTCCAGTCACAGAGAGACCGTGGCAGTGCCTTTTGATTTTGATTAAAATAACTTTTGGTCTCAATTAAAGCGTACAGACCCAGCTTTTATCTTCTGGTCTCACTGGTACAGCTCTCCTTTGAGAGACAGGGTTCCTCCATGGAGCGATTACGGCAGCCATGCACCACCCGAGAGAGTAATTCTCCAGGATAAAAGCTAAATGGTGAAGGGAAACAGAGCGGGTGACTCCGCACATAAATATTAGACTTTGTTTGCTAATGCAAACAGCTGTTAGGTTAAAGGGGAAGAGCAGAAATATTCAGTTAAACATTTAGCTCACCAGGTTTACATACAGCGACATACACAGAGGTGGTGTTTGCATGGCTGACACCATTGGCAGTGTTGAGTATTTTGGGGATACTTCCACAGAACATTTTTCTTGCCAGGTGAAGCTTTAGTGAAATTGTGCAAGTGTAACAGATCCATCATTCACATACAGAGCTGTGCAACTTTTTATCCTTCTAAAGAACAGCTTGTTCCCCTTTTTGCAAGGTGTTAATATAGGAAGGCCTATTCCTGACACTTAGATACAGCTTCTCAGGTTTCCCACATGGGTTCAGATCTCAGCTGATGTAAGTCAGCATATTTATACAAAGGGAAAAGCAAGCCTGTGGTGATTTTTCAGTGTTGATTTTGCTGTGCCTTTGTGGTTGGGCTTTTTTGAGACAGGAAAATGTAAATACAGGAAGCTTTTTTCTGTTCTTGGGTTAAAAATGCACAATCACAGAAAGACAGTATCTCTGAGTACTCATATTTTATAGAGTATCCATGGTTATCAGGGGTTTTATCACGAATGCCAGAAGGGACTGCCAAGCTCCTGAAAGCTAGGAGGTTCATCGTTTGCAATCAGGCACCAGTGTAAAACTAACACAATAAGGTCAACAGAAAAAATTGGAGGGAAATCAGCAGGTTAAGATCCTTTTCTTTAAGCAATAAACAAGATTCTTCTGTGTATATAACCCCCTAGAAAAGTAAACTCCAAAGCCAAGGACTCTCTCATAGCATTTGTCGCTGCTAATACAGAGCCAGGCTAAAGGATGCAGATGGGAACCTTAAATAAACCAGAAGCTCTGCAGAAGAAAATGAAACTTGAGTTTCACTTTTTCCAACCCAACTGACATGTAAATTAGATAAATAAAGCAGTTATCAAAAAGCAGAGCAGGATCCCAAAAATTGCTTCAGTTTTGCTAACTTAGGTCTCATTTACATTAAGACATCCTGGTAGATGCCATGTTTTGCTCAAACAGACCCTGTGGTAAGATACTCTAAGGAAGTCAGGTCCCACCTCAGCCACGTGCTTGGGGATGATACATTTCAGGTGCGCATTTAACTCTGATCACCTGTGTTAATTCACCTGCCACCTGTGTAACTGACCTTACGGCTCTGAAAAACAGGGCCTGATCCTGCTGCAGCATAACCAACCTCTGGTCCACTCAAAGGGACCAGACATAAGGGCTCAAAAAAAAGTACTCATCAGATGAGCTTACTACGCCAACCTGAAATTCCTTTACTTACCTTCTCATGCCTGAGCCCTAGGGATCCTCTTTTTCAGTCCTGTCCACAATTAGAGGTAGAAATGTTTCCCCTCTTTTTTTTCCAGAAAAGACAACTGAATTCTCACGGCTCCAAGAGCTGCAGCCGTAAAAAGAAAAGCACAAACGCTTGAGCACACATGTTGAATCTGTGAGGCTGTTGTGAGAAGAACCATTTTCTCTGGTCCAACTGCAATTAAGTGGAGCATTTCAACTGTTTCCAGGGCCAGCAGGACTGCCTCTTCCTGCCTGCTGAGCTCTGTGGCAGGTGAGTTTCAAGGGATGAATTCAAATTTAATTAACAGAAAACAATTTTCTTTGCTTTTTTTTTTTAATAAAGAAGAAAGCTCAGCCAACAAACTGCTCTTACTTCTCTCTCAAAATGAACACATACATCATATAAAAAATAAAAGGTAATGCAAAGAAATGTGGTTGCCTTCCACTCCTAGAAGAAGCTGGAATCCCATCTGATACTGTGTTTTAAAATACCATTTTTACTAGCATTGGATACCTTAGTTAGAGGACCCCATGAAGGATGGAGTATTTTCCTCTGTTAAAAGCTTCCATTTCCTCTCATAGGCCACAAATGTAAATATAGAAATAGATCATTCTGAATTGGTCTGTTTATGATGATTTATTTAATGGCTAACCACAGTGTCTCGGGCTACTGATACATAATTTAAGTATGTCACACAAACACAGCACTTTGTTTTCAATTCATTCTCTGCAAATATTCGATAAATTGAGCATGTGAAAATAATAACACTAGCAAGGCCTTGGTTATCAATTCTGACAGGGTTCACGGTCCTTCTAAATAAGTCTTTAAGTCATTTTAGCTTGCGTTAAACATAATGCTCATGACAGGCATGGCTTAAACTGAGCCAACAGAGATTTAAAATAAATAGTGGAAGCTGCCTCCTGAAAGTTGGTTCAAGGTCTAGTCCCAACCCAGCAAACATCCCCCTTTCCCTCAGCAGCCCTGGCCCTGTCACAGCCCCGCCAGGCTGAGGATTCCCAGGACCTCTTTGCTAGCCAGGATGAGGACCACTAGAGATCACTACAGGAAAGAGATCCCAGCCTTGAAATTCAGTTTTTGGCATCCCCCACTCTTTCTTCCAAAGATGATGTGGGGCCTGTTGACTCCTCACACAGAGGTGAATGTTCCCCCCCTGTACTCACATTAAAGATCTTTGCGTGTGAAAGCACTGCAGCCCACATTTCACACTTATTTAGGCTTTACCACTGGATCCATTTCATATTGCAATTAAAAGCTACTCTAGCATACAGCATTATAAGAAAGAATGCACCTTTAACATTTAAGGATACAGTATCTTGCTGCAGGAACTCAAATCTTCAATGAAATCCAGTCTGCTTTGATTAATAATTGATGACATTTTTGCATAGGAAAGTCAAAAAAAGAGACACTCTTTCTATTGATCTGAGAGACTCAAGTAAATTGAACAGATGAACATTTTTGCCTATTTGTTAACTATTGATACGACGGCAAAACTGAGCAGAGGCTACTTTGCGATATGTACAAATTTAAGGCTGGAAATAGTGAAAGTCATAAACTGCACCATGTTCAATTCCTTTGAAAACTTAATTTGATGTTGAACAGCCAGAGAACCTGTGTATACTGACAGTTCAAGGTTATGCATATTTTCCCCAAGCACTGCAATATTTTTAACATACAAAAAGCAGTGGAGATTGTGCAGGCACTTAAAAGACTGAGAGAGTTTTGAAGACTTGGGGGTAGATCTTGAGCTGGGGGAAAAAAAAATCATTTAGAAGGTACAGTTCATTAGTTTGACCTCATGTACAACTTTTAAAAACAGATATTGGAGGAAATAATGATCAAGAGAAAGAAAAAAGTAATGGAGGCAAAAATGCAATGTGATTTTAGGAAAGACAGATCACATCAGACTGAACTTGTTTGTTTTGATCAGGGAAAAGTGGAAGGTCTTGAAGAAGATCAGGACCTGGCACTCAGCACCCCAGAGGCACAACATTGCCCTCTGCAAACGCAGGGAGCTGGGGGAAGATTTGCCTGGGTAAGGAGCAGCAGTTTGGTGCATTGATCTGCAGGAGAGGCTTCAGAGCCAAGGTGAGGGGATTGTAATTATCCAGCAAGGACACACTGGGAGGGCATTTTCAAGCAATGAATATTTAATTAGAAGAGCTGGGAGGCAGAAACAGTCCATAAAGTAAGACTGATGAGTCATTGATTGTCAGTCTATGCCTTCCTGGTGCATCAGTATTTCTATTGGAAGTTCATAAAATTAAAAATTTTACTGGGTCAAATTTAGCCCCAGAAGTTTTGAAAAAAGGCAAGAACATTGAAGTTATTTCCCTGAGATCATTTTCTCTTCCCAGCTACATTTAGCAAGTACTGCTATTCTCCAATGTTTCTGGTCCTGTCGTTTCTTCCTGAGCCCAAACTCCCCTTTCAGACCAAATGCCCTATGTTTGAGAATGGCTGATTTGGTGTATGTGAACATTTATAAACATATCCTCCTAAAAAAATGCTGTTGCACAGAGTTCCCCCTAGAAGGAATACAAAAAGAAACAAATCCCACCTCAGAGACGTTGGGTAGTGCCAGGGTGAGGGCAAGTCAATACCATCAAGATGATGAACAACGACAACAAATCAAAGTAGCCAGAAGCAGGAGGCCCTTTGAGGCTTTTGCTTCTTGTATTTCTATCTCATTCTCATGCCTACTGCAACACGTCAATGGTAGAAAGCAGGTTTAAATAGGTAAAATGATTTTGGTATATGAAAAGCAGTTAAAGTTGATGTTGCTCAAATGAGAAGGGAATACATTCAGATAACTTGCATTTACTTTTACTACAGCACTGGATGGGCCAGAGCTGGGAAAAGAAAACCTGCAAAAGTCTTCTTTACCTTGAAAGATCAGTGGAAAAGGCAGCTATCACCCCAGTAACAGATAAATTAGATGTCCAAAGATTGGGTAGAGATGCCTGAGTGTGCACGGGTCACTCCTAGAAAGACCGATACCATGAGAGCTGTCGGGCTGTGCTTTGGTTTCATGGAGTTGGTAAGTCAGTACCTAGTGATTTCCCACACGATTATGGCTAAGGATGTCAAACCAGATTCTGTGTCTATGCCTATGCTAGGGCAGGTGTAAGCTAAGCATGTTTCACAGTCCTCACCTCCCTGCAAATATAGTTGCAACTGAGTTAACCCAGTGCCACCAAAATCCATGAGCATTGTGCATTGACTTCAGTACAGTCAGGATCAGGCTCTACATCATCTTACTGCCTATAATCTGCCTTATAAGATAAAAAAGTTTAAAAAAAGAAATCAGATCAATGATGAAACTCCTATTGACTCTGGAAGCATGGGAACAAGCCTGTGGTGTGAAAAGCCAGCAAGATGCTTTCTGGCTAGGAAGCTCTAAAAAAGAATTGCCTTCCACTTAGTAGGCAGTAGAAAAGCAGGACTCCACTGTGGCCACTAGACAGCCTCTTGTAAGCTGAAGGTACAGTTGAATCAATAATTACAGTTTTACACTCTCATATATGTAGTGGGGAAAAAAAGTCTATAGTGTGATCATAATACCTGATAGCTCAACAACAAAGACCATTGAAACAAAAGGAAAAAAAGAGCATTTAAAAATTCATTGAGTGACGGTGGTTACCTTGCCCTTAGGTAGGAAATGCTTCTACTAAAGTGACTTTAGCAAAATTAATTAGTTCATCATAAAGGCTTGTGAGATGCATTCACTGAGGTAGCAATTTGCACAAAGCAGTCTCTTGAAATACCAAGCAAAACCTTATAAAGAAAAATAATTTGCTGGGTGTATTCCTGCAGGTTAAATGGCCTTGGCAGAAGGAGAAGTATTTGAAAATTTGAATCAGTCTTCTGGTTAACAGTGAATGAGGAAAAATCCTTCCTAGCCACATCCTCAAGTTTAAACATATGCAGAAGCTTCATTTAGGTTGGACAGAAGCAAGTCTGATCCAAGTCCTGTCCTTTGAGCAGTTCAAGCCTTTCAAAGAACAAGGCCTCCAGTGACACCAGGGTTTGCCCTCTGGAGACAGCTAAGGTGGGTATCCACACCACTTCTGGCTCCAGGTGGAGGACAGGAGTCCAGGGCACATGTGCACTGTTGCAGACTGCGGTGTTGGGACTCAGCTGCCAGCCAGCATGGTGCTAGCAAGCCGAAAATGGAATGAACTCCTTTTTCTGAGGAGCACTGGATTCAGAAGCAATGGTGTGGATGGGACCGCTACTCCTGCAGCTGCTCTTGTGGGCTCTCAGAGAGAAGAACCAGGAGGAGTCACCTCAGAGGACCTGGGAGCACAGCAGAAAGTAAATATTGTCCAAAAGAGCAAAAGGGATGGTGCACCTTTGTCAAGGAGTGTGAAAAAGGGGCATCTTTGGGCCCTGTGTGGCACCATTGCATGGTATCCCATGGCCTTAAAAGGCACAAATACGCTTACCTTTCCTTATTTTTTAAGGGATATCACATCTTCAAAATTGACTTGCAGTGCAAGGCTTCTACAGCAGCCATGTAATTTTGGGGGTTGTAGTCTGAGGCCTCTTTCATCATCTCCGAAAATTTTCTGTGGACTGAATTGCTGTTCAGTATGTGACTGTGAGAAACTGGACACAGCTCCCCTGAGACACAGGTTTAGTGCCTGACATGGGCACAAGTATAGGGATCACACTTTTCACTCAGAACAGCACTGCCCACCCCAACAGTGAATTTCTGCGGTTAGAAGGGTGTCTGGTTTGGCTACAATGAGCAAAATGTGCCTGAAACTGTCTGCAAAGTGTCTGGCAGACCCTAGCTATTCACAGCAGCCAAGAGCTCATCTCAGGGAGCAAGTGACTCCAGTGATCCCAGCTCTTGAGTTATTTCTAGGAAAATCTATTTTTTAAAAACACTGATTAAAAGCAGGTTTGTGTTCCTAAAACTAACTCATCCTAACGATCAGGAAAAAGACAACTACCATAGATAGAAAACTCTGACAGTGCTGTTGCAGAACAAAGCAAGAGCACATGAGCGATTAAATGATCATTATGTCAGTTACTGGCTTTCCTTGCTGACAAGCGTGGGAAGCAGCAGTAAAACATCCGCCTCGTACAGTGCTGCTCTGCACAACATGGAGATGCCTTCAGCAGAAGTGTACAGTGATTTATATTGGGTGCATACCCACATACTACAGTAAAATAAATACTGAGTGGCAGAAAGGGAAAGCCAATGAATTTTTTGTATATTACCATCTCGCCCCATAGATGTTTTACTCTTTTGAACGTGCTGTTCCTGATCAGGTCTGGTTCGGAAAGCCCATGTTGCGTGAAGTTAATTTCCTTAGTTAAGCAGATGGGCAAGACACCACGTGGCTCTGCAGCTCCTACCTCAGGCTTGTGCATTGTCTTCTTTTGGGTCTACTTGTCCCACATGCAGCTGTGAGCTAGGTGTGCTCTCCACCATGCCAACACAAACCTTTGCTTTTGCAGCTTTGGCAGGGAAGAAGGCAGCCCTCTGCACCCCCCCGTTCCTCTCATGCAACTCTCCTGGGGAGCCTTTCCAAGCCAATGTGCACATCAGCCTTGCAGCTGGTCCCATGATCCCATGGCTTCCTGGAGAACAGCTCTGATGCCTATGAGCCCCAGGAACAAGGATCTCCACTGAAGCTCCTCCAAGATAAGAAACCAGGAGCCTTGTTGGTCGTTGCGGGCGGAAAGGAGTGGTAAGAGGAACATGCCTGCTGAAGAGCTGCCCTGTGCTTGCAGAGGTGTGAAGAGAGCTGTGGATCTTCCAGGGTCCACACTGATATTAGGAAGGGCTGCAATCTGCAGAGTCACCCCAGGTATCTACTTAAATTCCAGACCCACACGTCCCCTGAAACCGTCCTACCGTGTGACCTGTCTCCAGATGGTGTCCTATGGCTTTCCCAAAAAGCAGCAAAGCTCCTTGAGTGAGTTGGTATGTGGTCAGAAATACATTTTTTCAGGCTTCTGTGCTGAAATTCACCATGAGCAAGGTGCCACCACTTCTTCCATCTGTGTGGTCCATCTGTGGAAAAGCCCAAGGACATTTAACACCAGTGGTGATGACTTAACCTTTAGCTAAGGAGTGCATGTAAGTGCTCTCTGTAGCAGCTGCTCCCTGTAACAGTTACCATACCCTTAGGGATTGGGTCCTATCCATACCCAATGTCTTGGTCATCTGTGTTACCAGCAGCAGTGCACACAAGCTCTTCCCAGCAGATGTGGTATGGCAGTAACCAGGACATAAAATGCTGTGGGATTGGACAAGGCTTTTAGTTATACGAGTAGAGAGAAAAGGTGTCACGTCAGAGCTGTGCTGGAAGAAACCGAAAGCTCTGGAGACAGAGGCAGAAATTCCCACAGGACTGGCTGGCAGTCCTCATGGGCTGGTGGTGCCACACTGCTAGATGGCCCACAAACTCATCATAAGGCAAGGTCTGCCCTAAAGACCACTTGCTGCTCCAAGGCGGACAGCAAGTTTTCTTCGGTTACTCCTTGATATCACCTGCTCCACAGCTTGACATCTCTCCCTGCACTGTGACAGATTAGAGGTGCTCACCCTCCAGCCCAGGCAAAGATGACCTTCAAGAAGAACCAACATTTCCCATCACAGAGAAGAGAAGTGGGTGTTGCGCTAGAGGATATCAGCGTTGTGATCCACGTGAAGACAAAAACCTCTCAGTGCAGCGCGGTAGGGTTGGTGGAGGAGTGTGAGTGAAGAGATGAGCCTGGTGTTGGTGTGGGGCGCTGGGCAGTGGGTTGCTTTGGAGATGCAGCTGCAGCCTCCAGCAATGAAGTGCCACACAATCACTGCTGCTCATTCCAGATGCTGGAGGGTGAAAAAAAGCCTTTGAATGAAGAGTTAATTATAGGGATTGTGTTCCATTTCCTACAATTAAGGGAACCCATCTGCAGAGATTTTAATTAATAGAGATCTTATGGGGAATTTCAGTTTGGCTGGAGGGTCTTACTGGGTGTCGTCTGTCTCCTTGGTATTTTTTGTAGTTGTGCAGTCATTAGCATTTGCCATTAAATACAGTGTTAGATGGCAATAAATAAGGAATGGACAATACAATGATATACATAAATAGCAGATGTATGTATTTGCCTCTTCCCCTGATTCTCACCATATTTCCCAAATTAATACAACCACTAGCTAGAAGAGATTATGTTTTTTAAAAAGTTTAAGAACTTCTTTTAAAAAAGAAAAGGGTGGATGGTACAATTTATGTGCATAAAGCCATTTTTAAAAAATTAAATTAGGGCATTTCACTCTGTGAACTATATCAAATATAAACAGGCATAGGGTAGATACTAATATGAATGATTCAAATAAACCCCTTTTCTATCTATAGCATTTTCATTCCATTGTTTTTCAATGTGTCACAACTACAATTTATCAACATTTCTGTTGATCTGTCTGTTTTTTCCCAGCTTCCTTTAGACATAGCCCCTCTTCTGGGATAGGCTGTTTTTTCTCAGTTTAACCTACTGAGTTTCTCCTCAAAGCTAGCAGTCTCAGGAGAAACAAAAAGTAGCTTAATTCACACGTTTAGTGTGTGCTTAAGACACTCCAATGTACTGAAGTTTGTTCAGCCATGAGGAGCGCATAGCCAAAAGCTCACATCACTGGGCATTTTCTCTTGCTGTCAGGGGGCTTTGGATCTGACCTATGCTCATTCCTTCACACATGAGCTGACCAAGAGGTCCCACACTGCTAGCTCCTGCTGTAGACTATATAGGTTTTGCTTGGTCTGAACTAATTATTCCCCATGCCCTGGTTGCCCTGAGCATCTTTGTGGCTGGCTGAGGGCTGGGAGCTGCCAGCCAGGTAGGGCTGGTAAAGCCCTGGTGTGAAGGGGGGAGACTAAGCCCTCCAGGCCCTCCCTGCCTGCAAAACGAAGCCCTAATGTAAAGCCCAAGGAAGGCAACCAACTCCTCAGGTGAACCAGGCATGACTGACTGCCCTTCACAGGACTTCATCAGGCACTGCCTCCAGCTTCATCCTGCCTGATCTTAAGACAAGACAACAGGAGTGAAGCCCCCAGAAAGCAATGGAGCCAACAGCTCTGTGGTTTCTAGGTCCTGCCTGCTGAATGCCACAGAGCATGTGTTCACCTGTGTTGCAGCCCAATCCAGATGTCCCTCCTGCACCCAATCCTCAGCAGTATGCATAAGGCTGCTCTCACAGGAAGGGTCATGGAGCCAGAGGAGGCCACTGCCCAGTCCCATGAGCTGAAGGCAACTGCACAAATCTCTTTGAGGCTGTGAGATGGCCGCACAGATGCAGCTGGAATAATGTCTTCACTTATATGTAGGTGCTTTGAATTTCCTGCTGCCTGGATTTCACTTCAGTTCCTTCTTTTTTTTTTTTTTCCCCCATTTCCAGAGACCATTTGTTATTCACTGTCTTTAATGAGACATTCAGTTCCACAGCAATATCCAGCTCATCAATCTTTTCCCTTCAAGAGTACTGCTGCTTTTATTGATCCTCTATTCCTTTTCTTATATACAAGGCTGTACACACACTCATATATACGTGTGTATATAGCAGATTCCTTTCCTTTTGTCTATCTTTTTGTTCCTTGCTGTGTTTAAGTTGTTTGTAACATTCTTGTAATTACGTGGCTCTTAATTACTATATTGATTTATTGGACCCCAAATGATCTCTCCTCTTCTGTTGCAGCTGCTTAAATTTTCCTGGTTGCTCCTAACACCCTCTCTTCTCACAGATGTCTCTCAGGAATAGTATTAACCAGCTTTTCTGTCATTCCCTTTCTCCTGCTATTCCTGCTTGTTAGCTGTCCAGTGGGATCTACCCAAGCATGCATAATTTTCTGGTGAAATGTTCTCTGCAGTAATGAAGTATTTCCATTTGGACCTTCAGAAAGCCAGTCTGAGTCAAAGCTGAAGTCTAACTAACCTCAGATTACTGTTTAAGAGGCTTGGTAAGGCCTGCCCTCCTAACGAGGCCTGCCATGCTGCTCAGAGCCCCAGCTGACAGCTCTGCTGCTCCTCTTCTTTGTGCTCATTTGGCTCCCAGTGCAATCATTCCCAAATTTTCAAACCCAAAAAGCTTTACATATTTTCTGTTCTCCATCTCAATGCCTGGAACAAGCTGCAGTTGCCTTTATTACTCCGTCAAAGTGTTACTGAAAATGCGGTAGAAAGACAATATGCTATGCAAACCAGCAGGCCTCTGGGGGTTTGAGGCCCCGAGTAATGCAACTTCTCCTCTGGGAGCGGTGCAGAAAAACAAACCAGCTGTCTGGATTGAAATCATGAGCAATTAACAGCAGTTTCAATTAGCCAGAACTTTATAAATATTTGCAAATTACACCCTACCTATTTTCACATGAAGAGTGGCAACCCGTGAGAGAGCTCTCCCTAGATCAGAGGGACCTCTTCTGAGGGAATCCTTAGGGTCAAGAGTTCAAGAGATGTTTCAAAATTATCTTCCTAATTAGAAGCAGCACAGCCTGTGCGCAGACGGGCACAAGAACTACAGATAGAAATTAGAGAGGGAAATGGGAGGGAAAATCTGCCAGTGGGTGCTTGTCACAAGGCATGGCACAGCAGGGATTCCAGCGGGAAGAGAACCCACCCCTGCATGCCTCCAGCACCCAGTGGAGATGCCACACTCATCAGACTGCAGATGAAAAAACAGAAAAATAAGAGGAGGAGAGGAAAAAAAGAGACCCGTTCATCTGTACTTGTCCTGGGAATGAGTGCTCTTGCACACAAGAGAGATTTCCTTGAGTGGGGGAAAGGGGGTCTGATTTTTCTTTTTGGGGCACTAGAGACCAAAAAAACCTTACAGGTCGTAATCATTGCCATGTTAAAATACATAATGTCATGATAGCTGTAGAGACAGAAACCCACCCAAGACAGTCTGCTAAAAATAGCTAAGATACATGAGGAATGGAATCCACCACCACCACCCCGGTGAAGCCGCAGGAATCTCTTTCCATTGTAAATACACTCCATACGATGATGCCAGCTCTTGCAGGAGCGATAGTAGAACATAAATCACGCTAACTGGAAACAGGACCCACCAAACAATGCAGAATGCCTAGAAACTGAGGCTTGGCTCTACACACAGAGAACTGTGCCTTGTAGCATTTGCTAGGACAGCCGGAGGTGAGACTCAGGGCTCTGCTCAGATCACGGAGAGGTGGACCTACACCTGGGGCACAGTCTACACAGATAAGCCCCCACACCTGTGTATTTTGTTGCTAGCTCATTTCTGGGGAGACTATAGGTGTTCAATGTTTCTAACGGCCGAGGCCCAGGTAAAGAGAGTATTCCTTTGAATTTGGGCATGAGCTACGGACTCATGGCACCTGTAGGAAAGAGGTTATTGTACCAGTTTCAGATTAATTTGGTCAAATCTGGTACCCTGACTACATTTTGCTGTCGTGAATTATTTAGAAACTGTCTAAATCTTGATTTAGATCCTGAGGATGGGTATGCAAATTTGAAAGCATATGAAACATCTCCCAGGGCTTCATTTTTGTCACAATTTTCCACAAACGTTAATGAGAGCAGAAAGAGGAAAGCGACTTCTCTCACTTGTGCCTGCTCTACCTGCCCACTGATTCCACGGGACATGCATACATAGCCTGAGAATCAGCCCAGGATTTTCTGTTGGTGGTAGTAAACTGTGAATTAAATGAAGGTTCATCAAGCAGTACTGTTGTGGTTTCAAAATTGCATTATTCTTTATCTGGATCCACAAATACATGTCTGATTAGGGCTGTAAGCACATGACAAAATGCCTTGCCGTGCAAATGCTATGCAGTCATAGAGATAACATTTCAGTAATTTTTCTTCTATCTACAAACTTCATTACTTTGGGTGACATTTTACGGTACGGAGCATAATACTGTAATAAATCTTTTTGATAGTACATTCAAACATGTACTAGGGTAACTTTTCCTCTACCAGTTGTGAGCTTACGGTTTTCTTTACACTTCTACTCAACACATTGGTCCTTAAACCAGAGGATTAAACCAGTGTTTCCTAAACCGTGACCATTTACAGGCTCTAAGTCTTGATCGGAGCTTGCAAAGAGCCCTGCTAGTGGCAGCTGTCCCTCAGTGAGCCAGCTGTTCCCTCAAGCCCAGGCAGCTACAAGGAATTAGGGAATGGTCCTGATTTCTCCCTGGGGTGACTTGGACCACAGCGGGGCAGGCCAGGCTACCCTGCTTGACTACAAGGTGTGCGTTGCCCTGCACATGGCTTTTGTCACACAGCCCCTCAGCTCGATGCTCCCCATGCTACCCACGAGCCAAGCTGGATGACGTAGCTACCAAACTTGGCCAAAACATTCAGTAAGCACCCAACACCACAGCCTGAGTGAGCACCTAAAATCGCGGCTTGTTTAGCCTCAACAGATATACGGCACAGAGAAAAAGACTCTTGTGAGCCCCAGCATCCCAGGCAGAAATCTAGTAATGGGAGCCATGGCAGAGGAGAGGTCCCCTCATCAGTACTGTAATTAGTAGCAGTCGATGTCACAAATAAAATCAAGGCCCAACTGTGCTAATTACCAGAAAATACACATATATAAATACTTTGCATGATGCAAGCTGCTGCCGTAAGTGCCCAGCCGTGCTTTTCTGAGCTGGCTGAGCAGACAGGGAGGATGCTGAAGCACCTGGTGGGTCATCAGCTCAGCTGCCCTGAAAAAGGGAGAGCAGCCCGTAATGCTCTTCCCTGGAGGAGCTGATGGTAGAACTGGGACCAAAACTGTCAAGATCCCCAGCCACTTGGAAACCAAAGCCATATGCACTGTAAGTATTTCAGAAAACTGTGATGTTGTGCAATACCTAAAATGCCTGCAAAATGGCATTTCTTCCCCTCCTCACCCCCTCAAAAAAGGTTTATGTTATAAAAAGACTAATTATTCAGTTAGTCAAGGCACAATGGATGCTAAATTTATTCATGCAGCCTCATCTGCCAATGCACTTCCATTTCTCATCTGATTTTTTACTTCCTTCCTTCAGCTGGCTACTTTCCTTACACCGTCTCTTCAATTTTCCTTCTTCCTTCTCTCAGGTTTCTGTAAAATCCTTCCCTATTTCCATCATCTTTCTTCCATCCATTCGCTAAACTTCCCTGAAATCTCCTATTCTTGTGTGTGTGGCTGTCACCCTGAGGTCTGAACGCAACTTTAACAATATTTGCTGGGGCAAACTGTTTCAGTGCTCTGTTTCTATCTACCACCAGGTAAAGATGACTTTCCTGAAAAATCTTCCTAGTTTGGATAGGATAAAAGGCACGTGAGGAACACGTATAACCCAGGTAATTAAAGACCTTGCAAGGGCCACACAGTCTGAAGCTCTAGAAAGTCAAACAGATCTGAAGAAAATCCTCCCTCTCTGTGATTGCTGAATGTAAATTGCTTTTTTATTAATTATTTATCTGCTTACCGACTACTCCCAGGCAGAATAATCACAGTTAACAAGATTATCTTCCTGGGTGAGGTATAATTAGCAGAGATAAGAAAATCAGAGAAAAGTATAATTTACCTGGCATAAGGTGCACAAGCTTCCATCAACCGCAGGTCCTTGGATGTGATCTCATTCATTGGCTGCACTTTGGCATTTTGCAGCTCTTTTCTAAGAGCGTCAGATTGTGAAATTTGCATGAAGACCTACTGCAAGCCAGGAAAGCAACAGCATCTTGAAGAGAGAAGTTTATTTTGGGTATCTTTTCAATTTTCTTTTCTGCATCTTCCAGCTCTATGTTCTGCAGGAGATTTTGTAAAAAATATTGCAACCAACTCTATTTGCATTTTTAAATTTAACATCGAATTAACTTTTTGCATTTTCAGTGCACAAAAATAAAAATCAGAAGCTTAGATCCCTTGAAATCAACTTTAAAATTATCTCTGTATGTCTGCTTAAGATTTCCCTGTGGTTTTTTGGATCAGTGTAAATTTCCCATCTACTCAGAAGTTTTCACCACCTTCAAAATTTTGAATTTCTGGGAAAAAACAGTTGCAATAAACACTCAAGTTGGAAGCTGAGTGGCTAAAGTGTGATTTTATTTGCTTGGTCTTTTAAGGGAGGGAATTCTTGCCTAACTCTTTCCTGTTAGGAAAAAAAAAAAGGAGCACAAGCAAGAGAGAGGAGGTTGTCTCTCTCTCATGATTCATCTAATCTAATCTAATCTAATCTAATCTATAGCAAAGCAGAACAACCCGGCTATACCAGCAAGAGTTTGTGCACGTAGGAATGGGCAGAGACTCACCTGAGGCAGGTCAGTGATGGAGCAGAGGCAACAATCAAAATCTCAGGGGTCTCAGCTCCATGCTCTGGTCACAGGGGTCCTCAGGGGACAGAGGTGGCCTAACAGATGTTTCGGGTAGGTGAAAGCTTGACTACATTTTCAAAAGCCAATTTTTAAGTAATCTCTAGGCAAAGCATATTTAAAAAGAGAACGTATGCTTAGGCAGTCAAACACACAGGGCAGCGTTCCTGAAAATCAACTTTTAGCAGAATAGGAGAGATTTGGTTTCTAATTTAGAAACACAGGGCAGCTCTTGCTGCCGCTCTACAGCAATCCCATCATTTCTCCGTTATTTCCCCTTCCGAACATTTTGGATGATTGAGACTTGGGATTTTTCCCCTTCTCAAAACCAAACTTCTAGCCCAAGGGCAGTCTTAAATCCCTTCAGAAGCTGACCCCGCATCTCTTTCTCCGCAGCCATCTCCATCGCGCTCTGTGAGGGGGCGGGCGGGCCGGGCTGCCCCCAAGGGCTGCCCCCCAGCCCCGCCCGGCGAACCCCCGCCTTCCCTGCAGCGCTCTGCGCCGGCCAAGCGCTCACAGCACCATCTACAGCCCAGCAGCGAGAGAGCAGCGGGAAGAGACCGGCAAGGAGGGAGCGGGAACGGGGATTGATCCTTCCTCGGGCTGCAGTTTGCTCCCGAGTGCGCAGGGAGAGGGGGAAGAATCGATGAGGGAAGACCTCGAAGGACAGTTTGGGTGTCCCACGCCCGTGACACCGTGTGCTGCGCTCACGACAGCCGCCACTGAGGGCACATCACCGTGCAAACCCCTGCACCCAAGGAACAACCGTGCCTCCGCCAGGCCCCTGGCTTCTATAGCTTGCAACGTAGTGAAATGATGTATTTTGCCTTCCAGCTAGTACTCAGGACAGGAGGGCGTTATTCCTCATTTAAAATTTCAGCAAATAGGAAAAAAACTGCTTCAAGCATACATTTTAGTTTAATTTACCACAAAATTTTAAAGTATAATTTTAAAATAATAAAGCTCATGGAGCTTAATAAATAGGCAACAACAATAGTTTTACTTCAAACATACCTCAAAACCTTGAAGGGGTTTTGGTTTTTTTTTACCTCTGCATTGCTTTCAGTGGCTCAAACTACCTGTAGATGCAGGGATACAATTCCCCAGGGATACAGTCCCCAGACACTTGCAGCAAGCTTGGCCATAATGAATGCCAGGCTTCAAACCCCATCACCCAGGGGAGCAGCACAGGCACCCGGCTTCAATTCCAAGCTGCCTTTTCCTGACAAGGTGGGAAGCAGTAAACACAGGTATCGCAGCTCACCGTTGTTCCCTGCTCCTGCTGAGGACAGGGGGAGTTTCTAAGTTACAGGAAGGGTTCATGTTAATGCCACTTCTCTCCAACAGAAATCAGTCAACTGTGTCACTAAGCCCAGCATAAAATTCGTTTCTGATAGATACTTCTCATTCCAAATTAGCTCAGGATCCCCACTGCAGCGCCTTTACAGGTTTCATCTGAATTTAATTCCTTTAATTCCCCTCCTTTCAGAAGCCTCTGTAAGCAGGTAGCACCAGTACAACACAGACCACACAAGTTCCTTTGGAAACACTCAGTTTCTGAAGGCCTAAAGACACTCGAAAGTTATTTTTCTTTTCCCCATCACAAATATCAGCTACAGTTGTCCCTGCACACTTCCAGAGTACTTTTCCTGGGGTTTGGTTTCCAAAAACTATCAGTCCCCTACCAGCTCAGGGAAGGACCAGCTAAATCCCTTGGGATCAGAGCTTTCTTGAGTAAGCTCCATTTCTGGAGGAAAGGTCTAACAAGAAACAATGTGCTGGCCCTTATCCATGCTGGGTTTGTAACACATGTCCAACTCCCCCTTGAAAAATCAGTGGGGGGTAGTGGGGGCTGGGGGGAAGAAAACCTCTGCATGTTACAATAGTTATGGTCAGTTTTTCTGAGCAGCCAGAGACTCAGCCTTTTAAAATTTCTGTGGTCACAGCATGTACTAGTGGGAGGGAAGAACACGGAGCAAAGGGCTTTTATGAAGCTATTGCTACTCAGAAGGCAACTTCTCCCCTGTCTCACCCTAAACCCCTTACAGACTCTTACTTCCTCCACTGCAGTCCTGACACCAGAATTTGTTCAACCCAGCACATAAGTGAAGTAGCATCTGCATCACAGACTTTCCTTTGCTAATCTAAGGACTTGTCTACAGCAAGAGGAATCCTCCCTTTAGCATTTAAGGATGAAGGAATTAACTTACCATAGACATTAACTCCTTGGGAAATGTCCTTTCACCTATTGAACTTCCAGACTGGTTAGAGGAAAGGCAATACTTCAGCACACATTCTTACCTTGATGAAGTTTCTCTGTGGGAGTTTCGTAGCCTGTTCATTCTGAAAAGCTAGGTGGAATATTTCATTGGGATGGTATGACTTCTTTGTCATGTAAGTCAGCAGAAATAACCCACTCTGATCTTGTCTTGACAGAAAAAAAACCACTTCCTAAAACAGTGCAGACCTAGAGCTTTTATCTGTTTGGTTTTGTAGATCATACAGAAGAATTGTTCATCTTACTGATTATGTATGTCCCTAGGAAACCTCCCCATTCTACTTGGACTGATCTGTGGAAAGCACAGAGCATCTGCTGCTCCATTCTCACTGCTGAATTTATTTTTTTTTCTTCAAAATTAGCCACAGGTTCACTGCCTCAAGACAGTAAGCATGACTGTTATTTTTTTAGTAATACCTTTTTTTTTGGCTATTGTATCCAAATCAATATGCAGGGATATGTACGTTAACTATTATCACCTAAAATTTAGGAACAAGCAGAACCAAGGCAGCTTATTCTGCAGCAAGTGCCCTCCTGCACATGTTATCAACCCATAAATCTGGTCTGAAGTTTAAACCAACACACAGAAGTGCCTCATGACTGGAAGTCACCCATGGGACACTAAGAACAAGATGAACTCCTCCCACATGAGAATTAATTCATGCACTCACCCAAGTAGGCAACTGACCACATAATATGTAAAATGCAGTAATTCAGATTGCTTCTTTGGAGACCTTAATGGTCTGAGAAAACATTTAGATACAACTTTTTCTAAACATGAGACAGTACCGAATAGACAGCAAACCTGAGGTGTTTTTAGGAATCAACATCCTCAAAGAGCGGCAAATTATCTGCAGTGCAGGAAAGACTACTGGGATATCAAGCACATTGCAATTATAGGAAAAAAAAACCCCTTCAATTTGGAAGAAACACTTAATAAATACATTGGTGAAAAAACATTTAATGGTAAGAATACACACATGCATGAAATTTCAGCAAAAAGGCCCAAATAATTTGGATAGTGTTTTGATTCAGTATCACAAAACTTGAAGTGAAAGGTAATATAGCTCACTTTCTGGGGCTGCCAGATTAAGTCTAAAAACTACGTTTCCCTTCATTTTTCCTGAAACAGTTTTGTTTAAAAATATGCACTGGAGCAACAGCATACACAAAAGACAAACATATGTGTATATATACACAATTTCCTTTTATTAACAAGGTATGTCATTACTGAACAAGGCAACTGGGAAATACAAGGACTGGACATATACATAAAATTTTACAACTTGACAAAAAGTTGGCATATGTATGACTTATATACAGATGCGATTAGTAAAGGTTACAACTCTACCGTATTTGATTAAACACAGTCCTAAGCACTTACGTTATGAAAATATGAGGTTGATCATACAGAGGTCAAGTTCTGGAATCTAAAAATTTAAAAACTTCAAACCTTCTATGTCCATCCATTTTACAGAACATCACTACAGCTTTTCCTACTACCATATACATGAAAGATTATAAAAAATATATTGATGGGTCTATCGCTAATCATGAATGTTTATATTTACATTAAGTTAGCAAATTCCTCACCAAATACTTTATATACAAAACTCAGTTTGCCCTTTGTGAAAGAGTCATTAAAAAGTTAAAAACCATAGAAATGCCAGTTAGAAATAATGCATTCCAAAAATTGGACTTCTTTTTTTCTTTTTTACAACAACTGAGAACAATTGAAAACCATTTATGAAAAAGTACAGCATTTTAGTATATGTACTCTCACAACACTTCAGTTCCAATACAGTGGCAAGAATTTTGTCCTGTGTGTTCTTTGAGTGGTATCTTCTCTTCCAATAAAGCTGCAAGAATAAAAGAAAACAAATTATTGTTAAACAGTTTGTAATGAGTCTTTGAAGAAGGCAGAAGTAATTAAAAGGACCAATATTCCTTCCCCCCTTCTCAGTGCAGGAAGCCCTGTCCCCATTTGTGTTGGCCCAAATACTCAAGAATTCTTATTTCTTAATCCTTAGAGGCTAAAAGGGGAAGAAAAGGGGGAGGAAAAAAAAAAGAAGAAAACAGAAACCTAACATCCTCTGTACTTTAGTGCCACTCAGAAGGCATACATCCTTTTGCCAGCAGTGTTTTTGAGCAAGATCTTGGCTAATTTTGGTATTTGACTATAGTGCTTTTGCAGCATGCTTTGAACACCCCTAACAAAATGAGTCTTCTCTGCCAAACTAGAAACCCCTCCAACCTGTCTCTCAATTGAAAAAGAGCTTAAGCAGGAACCAGACGTTCGTTCTGCAGGCACTTCTTCTACACAGACACGAGCACCTAAGGAATTCTGCAATACAAAACATGGATGCTGAATGAATCTACACGTACTAAGGATTAGACAGCTACTGAAACACGGACTCTCTTGGAATTATGTTCCACTCAGGCCCATCCAAGTACCAGAAATCAGTTTGAGAACACAG
This sequence comes from Mesitornis unicolor, assembly GCF_000695765.1. NCBI lineage: Eukaryota > Metazoa > Chordata > Aves > Mesitornithiformes > Mesitornithidae > Mesitornis > Mesitornis unicolor. The sequence goes on from NW_010209305.1 coordinate 21,197, forward strand.
AAGCGCAGTTTACAGAGCTTCCAGTACGTGAGAAAAGAGCAGATGGATCAATCACTAAGGTCTCAGCTCCCTTCTTTAAGTGACAGGCTTGATAGCAACGATGCTGTGGTTCTTCACCGGATCAAATCAGTACAACACAATTGTTCATAACGCACCACAATAACTTGTCAAAGTGCTGACACCACGTAACAAGCAAAATTAGATCCTGCTGTCAAATCCAAATGAAGTGGATTGAATTCCCCTTTTTATCTCTAGAGATGCTGAATGTATCTTCTATACCTGCTGTACAGAATCCCCATCTTTCAATTCCACCAAAGTCTCTCCACTTTCTATTATCTCACCTACGTGCTATTCTTCCTTCTTCTCCAAACTCCATAATGACTGACTCTTGACTTGCTTCTTGTAAAAGATAAGGATGGAATGACATCTCAGTCACCTTCAATCTATGTAGCCCCACTGCTCATCTTGAAATCTTGTCCCGTCTTGTTTCAGAGCCCTCCATTCTTTGTCTTTCCTCCTAAGTAATTTCTCTTTGACTTGTCTTTCAGGTCATCTTCCTTATTCCTCTCAAATAAAGGTCACTGGGGAAAGGGGTATAACATCTTTGGCCTTCTCTTTTCTCTATCCTGTTTCTAAGTAACTTTACCCAAAACACAAACTCCAGCTATCTTCTCCATGTTGATGATTTTACACACATCAAACTCTTTTTCCAGTTTACTGCTTCTCTTTACACACTTTCACACCTGTTTGCATACACCTATCTAGCAATGCCGCCACCTCCAAATTCGAGTACTTTTCACAACAGCTTTTCTAGACAAACTTTGGCAATCTGAGCATCCTGCTTCAGTTACAAACCAACGACAAGTGCTCAAGTCTCCAAGTTTTCCTCATTCCTATGTCTTCACATGCAATACTACATTAGCATTTTGCAGGTTTTCTGCAGCCTCTCTCTCCAAAACATGTTCTGCTTAGTCCACTTGTATGTCTAAAACTCTTAATCCAGGCTCTGAGCCTCTTCTTTTAAATTGTGTTAGACTTCTGATTCAGGTCACCATACATTCACACAAACAGTGCTGCTGGCACAACTGAAGGCGATACGCAGGAGCAGAGAGTAACTAAAGCTACGTAAGCAGCTCTGCTAATGTATGTGAAACCAGTTTGCACATCTCCTTTTCACCAACACCTCAACCTGTGTCTGAATCTTCGGTCTGGTTCTATTTTTATAACTATTTCCTATCTCATGCTTCATAAACTCTCTAGAGTGAGGTTTTTGTATTGGTTTCTTGTACAGAACCTGGAACTGAAATATTTACAGCAATAATTTAGGATCCTTTGCATTGCAGCAATATGAATGTTACCATAGACAAAATCTGCACAGGAATTTACTCATTAACAGGGTAACTTTAAGGTGTCTCAGATCTTACCAGTTTAATTTGTGCTCTGTCGCTGGACTTTTGGTCCAACGCTCTGAGTTTCTTCTTCTGGATTTGGACGTTTCCCTGCACTAATGCCAGTACCAAGAGCCGTTCTTCCTGATAATTTAAAACCAGTATTTACATTAAGACTCTATTGCACCTCTATATATTTAGGAATAGCGTTTCTGCTTTTTTGTTGTTCTTTAAAATTACCTGCTTGCAGTAAGTGTGACTGCTGATTGTCTCCGTGAGCATAGTGTAAGATACTACTTGCTTGACAGTAACCTGTTCAGATACAGTAGATATTTATTATAATAAATAAAATTTAGAACGGCAAGCAAGCGTACAATTACAGTCTTTACAGCAGCAAAAAGCAGCCAATTTATTTATTTTCCATCATCAAGAAAAATCTTGCCAGAAACCATCGTGAATGCAGAAGAGTTCTTATGCAAAAGAGCGCCTTATGGCAGTCTACAGCAGTTAAATATATATGCACTTATATATGCACAGTTAACAATTTAAGTGCGTACATATTTATGCATTACATTTGCAATAAGCAGAATGTTTATATATCCAAACACTTGGAATTCTAAGTTGTTATAAATTTGTTCTGCCAAGCCTCCTCATTCTTTTTATTATTCTGTCAAAGCAATACTAGTGAACCCTTAGCACAACTAAGGTGTGAAAACAAAATCACACGTAACTTAAAGAAAGACCAAACTATTTCCTAGTTCAAGTGAACTATCTAGTTCAAGTAAACCACTGGCAACCTTGATCTTAACTTGCAAAGTTTCTTATTCTGAAGAGTTGTGGTGCTCTAGCTATGCTCTGGATGCTTAAACATAACACAGATTACAGCCTTTCGTGATCAGTAAACACACAACCTGTAAGACTGCAAACAAAGAAACAGTTGTGCTAAATTTGATTGCAACTTTGACCTACCACAAACCACAGCTTAAGTTTCTGTATAGTTAAAGTAACAAAAATTGCCTCCACAATGTAAGAATATCCACACAAAAGTGTGGAAATTGATTATATATGGAAAGAGT
>NW_010209305.1:23691-27174 GCF_000695765.1 Mesitornis unicolor
GTGAAATCAGGGAAAAAGATAACATGCAAATTTTGCTCTCAAATGCACAAAACGAACTTTTCTTTCAGTATCTTTCATTTAAAGTAACCTAGGATAATGTTTATTAATTTTTGTTTAGTCACACTTGTCATCCTTCCCACTCAAAACATGCAAATATTGTTCTAGATGAACATTTTAGAGAGAAAAGTGACAAGGCAAGCACTTTAAGCACTCTAAGAAATATTATTTATGTTTCAAGAACAGAAACAAAGCCGGTTCAAGTTGTAGACAACAGCTGACATCAAAAATCTATCCATGTTATTTTGATGCTTTGTCTGTTTTTCCATAGTTGCAAGGATTTGGAGATCCTCTACAGACAGGCACTGCCATTATACCTTGCTGCTGAATTCCACTTGCTCCTGTATGAGAGTCTCCCAGGGCACAAGGCTGAACAACCGTATGACCATCACCGGTTCCCAGCTGAGCTCCTGGAGAGACAGGAAAAAAGATTTAAACATAACAGAAGATATAAATCCAGTTCTGGAATTTAAAATGTTGAGGTTTATTCCCCTCCTCAAGAGGTAGACTTTGATTGTGGCTTCTTTTTTATTCTTTCCCAAACCAGCTCAGAAAAGGTCCAAAGCTCTCATGCTTTTGTTTTCCAAATTCACACTTGCAAATTCAGATGAATATACAGTAGCCTCCTACAAAATGGATGGATTCTGATTTGAAAAGTGTAAGTACACACATGTATTTAAGTGTAGTATTTAAGTGCAGATGTATACATTTTAAGGACAAAGAGTGCATATAGTGTTCACTTTTTAAACTAAGCCCTTCCTGTCTTCTAAATCTCAAAAGAAATAAAAGTTCAAGCACCCAGCTTTAAGGAGTCTAGACTTGAATTCTTCGATAGGAACTGTACTGGCTGAGAACAATAAGGTCCATCTTCCTCCGCAATCTGCTTCTAACCTTGACTAAAGCCTAAGGAGAACACAAAACCAGTAAATTTCCAGTTCTGCTGTATCCTTTTACAATGATGAGTCCAAGGTGTACATAGTATTCAAGATGTGGATGCACCACAGTTTTATACAATGTTAACACTGTTTTATTTTTTTTCTTAGTAACTATTTAATGCTAGTCTTTGTATGTTACAATAAGAATGTTAATAGTTTCAAGTAATTTTCATCAAAACTGTATGATAAATTCTATACCAAGTTGTTTCAGACACCGTCCACCACATTGTTGTTGACATTATAGTAGAATTAAATTTCAGCAAGCAATTTAATGCTAGCATTAGAAAACTTCGCAAATTAACAGTTCTGACTTGAAAATTCAGAAATAATTCCTTGTTACAAATATCAGGATGCCTGTAGACTTCTAGAAGAAAAATCACACTCAAATGTTTTTGAAATCAAACTGTTTTGATACATGTTAAACAAGTAAGTTTCGGGGGGGGGAAAACAGGTTAAAAAATTCTTACCTGTCTGAGAAAGAAAACCTAAAGATGTCGATATACAAATACTACCGAACTTAGTGAATAAACTTGAAAGTAGTTTTTGGTGCAAGTCACAAACGTCTTGTGAAAACAGTTCTCTCTCATAATACATAGTGCCAAGGGCATTATAAAAGATGCTTGTGTGGTTCAGTTCCAATAATTCTATGCATTGAAAGAATCTGACTGACCTCCTGTACCACCACAACCAGAAATGCTTTCTCCTGGTGAATAGCCCATTAGGCCACCGTTTCCATTTCCATTTGGATTAGAAGGCACTGTTGCAAGAAGACCTAAGCAACAAAATAAAATATATAGGCATAAAGAAAGACAGAAAAAAGAAGATTAAGTGTAACATGTTTTTTTCTTCACGACAGCCAGCTCTTCACCCTCACCCCAAGGGGTTTACCTTTGTAAGAGGAGAACATCTCTCTACCTTGCGTACTTCTGGGATCTTGCCAAGTAATTTTAGTAATTTTAGTTCACAATTACTTAAGAGGAATTTTTAACATAATATTCTGTATAACTTTTCCAATATTCATTAGTTACTCACTATATTGTGTTGAAATGTAACACATCCCAACTCAATATCAGTATCTGAACATAATGACTGCTTAAACCTTCCTAAGCAATACAAGTGCATGTGGTTTACCTCTCAGAGCAAAGGGGACTGTCTTTCCTAACTAGGAAGGATGCTACCAGAGGCTGCATTGGTCTATCTGAGCAACATCATTTGCAAATGCAAATACAGCATGGTTGAAGTTATGAACCACATTCAGTTTCTAATCACTGGTATTAAAACCTACCTGTACAAGAGTATCAGAATGCATGGAAGACTCAAATTAACAAAGAAAAACCTGCTAAAAACCCACAGAAAAAAATTCCAGGTGAGATTTGGAAAGAGGCACTATACTCAAATTCTTTCTTTCTTTTCTTGGTTACATCTAATATTTTCATTTATTTAGATACATAACCCTGGCCATCACACTGAGCTCACACCTGATTATCACTGCTACGGGACAAAATTAATTTCTAGAGGGTGAAAGAAGTTTTCAAATATACAAAGCCAATAGCCTGTAACATACCCAGTCCTCTGTATCGTGAAAGCTGCTGGTAGATTTGTTTCATCCTCTCAATATTCAGACGGCTTGCCTCTGCATGATTTACCATTGGTTTGGGATAATTAACTCCTATAACGCATTTTGCAGCCTTCTGGACACTCTCTGGGGCATTCCAAGGATCATAGATGTATTTTGCAGGGAAACCTCTAAGCACTGGCAAATAACGTCTTTAAAAAAATAAATAGAAGATTACTTTAAGTATAAAGCCCCCTGACAGTTGAAGCAACATCCACGAATCGCTGCAATTCCTGGATTGCGAGTTACCTGATATAATCCCCATTTGGGTCAGTTCTTCTGCCAAAACCCACTGGACAGTAGCAGTGAAAAAACTGCTGGAAGAAGGAACTACAAGACAGCCACATCCAGCTTCCAGCATTCACACTCCAGTCCGCGTCAAGTAAGAGCTCCTCAAAGACCTTATGAAATTAGAGCAAGCAGTTATTCTGAACATGGCACACCTTCAAGACACCTACTTTTTCAGGAATCATTGCAAGTTCTTTATTTCAGCAGAGGAAACTCAGCTCTTCAATGTAGCAACACCCTTTCTTACCTGGCAACATTCACAGAACATTCAGTACACAATTGCAAATACTTACCTAAATGCCAAACTCAAAAAAGTGTGATCGCCTGTTTGGCTTTTACCCTGTAAAAAACCTTGCAGACATCTCAGAAATCTGAAACCAGAAAGTTACACGTTCTTGCATAAACATGTCCTTAAAAAATAAATCCCCAAAGGACAGCTGGAGCTTGCCACAGTGGCATTTGCTGCTTTCAGAAGAGTTGCCTAACCACATTGCAACTAAGGACGCTTTGCAAACTTCCAGAAAACAGGGAACATACGTTTCAAACTCCAGTCGTTGCTCTGGAAACCTCGACTTGCATAGCTTCTTT
>NW_010209305.1:27205-27689 GCF_000695765.1 Mesitornis unicolor
TCCCTATGCGAAGAGTCCCAAGAGCAGAATTCAAGCGTTTCAGGGGAGCACTAACATTCAGAAATTGTATTCTTGAAGGCCAACAGTTAATCTAGTAAATCACAGTTTTGAGGATGCACACTTAAATTCCTGGAGGTACATGAAGCACCAAGCATGCTGATGAATGGCGGGATAGATAATGAACTCTGGTCTCAAGACAAAAAAAAGCCTTCTCTGGTAATTGCTACCCCTATTATATTAAAAATAACCCATGAAGATGTTGAGGATTTATCAGTGTTTTACTTTAAATCTGGAGCTCAACAGTTGCGAAACATTCAACTTTCCAGCACTGATTGTTCTTTAATTATTAACACAGACAATAGTAACTTGTATAAAAAGAAGTTTCTCTGTTCATTCAGATCACTAGCAATACCATCTAACACAAAATAAAGAGAAGCCTTATTCTTTGAAGAATATTCAAGAATATTTTTTTTTATGGAAAGAG
>NW_010209305.1:27720-39294 GCF_000695765.1 Mesitornis unicolor
ACTGAAGTAGTTTTCAAAGCAGATACTTATTTAATACAGATTTCTGCAAGTTCTGATTTTGCTTTCAAACTTGCATCATCTCCAAATGTTCCAAATAAACTATCATAATTTTTCTTCATGCTAAGACACTAAACCTTAACATCTTACTACTGGTACCCAATTTTAACTCGTATTAGTTCAGTGTAAAGTCTAAATAAGTAATACCATTAAACAAGGATAGTTCTCTACATATATTGAATAAGGCGTCCATTCTTACTCAGTGTGTACTGCAGTGTTACAAAAGCATCTTTGTCTAAATATCTGCAACTACTTTGGAAAAAAAGTTTGTTTTATCTTAAAATATTTTTTTAAAACCAGTTTAAATAGAAAGTGACTAATAACACAAGAAGATTGGGATTTAGATGAACATTAAGTGTTAGCACACAACTGTTCCACTAGATGCTGCCATGTAATAAGGCTTTGGAACCAACATCGCCACAGAAGGCCATATTAACATTTGCATCAATGGAAGTATGAATTAAACATCCTCCTACTGCACCAGCTGAGGTTCTCCATGTATCTGTATTATTTCAAAAGTAAGGACAAGTTGATGCTTATCTGTAATATACAGCTTTGTCATTTGGCTGAGTTACCTGTGTATGTGCCTCTTCGATGATGAACTGCAAAAGGAAAATGTCTAAAGCAGCTTATGTTGTTGTGTAACCAAGACTATTTTTTTTAAATGAAAGGTATTTACTTACAACTGATTTGTTAAGAAAGGTGAAATTTCATAAGATTATATACATATATAAACATGTCATCCTGATGGTAAGTAAATTATTTTTTTAGATTTCAAAACTAAAAAACTACTTTTCATTGGATATTATTGGTCAGTAAAGATGTGCTACCCTACTAAAACTGTAAAATTGATTCAAAGGCTGAGATTAAATTATTCCATTTTTTCTTCAGAAGACTGACATTTGTAATTTGAACCAGTATCTCTTGGGTACTTGCATAGAAATTAATTGCACTGAAACTTCAGCCAAATCATGTTACCCATTCTCACACTTCTAACATTGAGTGAAGGGACAGAAATAGCTTAAAGCACATTTTCAGCTTTTAATTTTCTCCCTTTAATTCCTGTGGGTGCTTTCCTTTTGCAGGAAGCAGACATGAAATGTGAACACAAACTGTTCACACAGTATGACTGGAAAGAAATTTAAATTACACAAGTAATCCATGTTTATTTGTCAAGATATAGGAATATATCTCAAATTTAAAAGACCTATTCTGGCTGCAAGAAACACTAGTATATCAATAAAAGGGGGCATTCAACAGGCAAAACTTTGGCACCACTGGTTTATCAGAACCAAGTTAATTTTGGCCACAGTTTAAGGTTTAAAATTCAATTTACACTACACAGTAACAACAATTTTTAAACTACTATCTGAAACTTTAACAGGCACTTAAAAAAATTCAAGAATAAGAAACAATACCTTCATTCCTTCTTCCCAGCTAATCCAGAGGTCACCTCGAGTCAAAAAGCACGCTACAGCATGCCGGGCTAAATGGTGAATCCAACCTTCCTGACGAAGCTGTGTCATAATTGCATCAATCCAAGGAAAACCTGTCCTGCCTTCTGCCCATTTGGCCAAAGCCTCAGGATTCTTATCCCATGGAATTTGAACACAGATAGGATTCCCCTCCATTTTATCAAAGCGTGGATTGTTAGTCGCCGCTGTGTAGAAAAATTCACGCCATAACAGCTGGCCATAGAGGGAGAGGGGAGGGGAGCTGTTCTTTTTTACCTGAAGATCATCATTAAAGGAAAACATTTTATTAGGAGAAGAAGTAGGGAAAACCCACGGCATTTAAGAATGCGTATCTGGCTACGTAGAAATCATACCTTTTTGTACAGATCCGTTAACTTGAAATAAAAGAGACGACAGGACAAACAGCCAAAGCGGAGGTAGGGACTAAGCCCTGTAGGACTTGCCAGAAGGGAATTTGCATTCATTCGTGGTCTTTCAAAGTTTGCTACCCAAGCCTTAAAAACACCACAAAGCAATATCAGACTACAGACTAGGAAGCTCCATGTAAACATAAAGGGAGAAATCACACACTATCTGTAACTGAATCCAGATACTGGACAGATGATCACATTACCTATGATATTTAGGGATTCCCTCTTGAAACAGTGGAACCTCTAGAAGATAACTCATCTTAATGCAGAAGACACAAACTGTCTTCCAGGACTATCTATCCCTTTCTTTTAAATACAGAGGGAACCCAGACAACTAGCAACATATTAGCTTTCAGGGGTATTCCCCTTCGAAGTTATAAAAAGTATTCCTCAAGTAAAACTACCTCTAAAGAAAAAAAATATTACATTTTTTTAGTAGAAAATAGTGTAACAGGCTCTCTCTAAAATTCAAATTAGAAGACAACCTGCTATCATCTTTTTAAACTAAGAAACAGCAACTTGGTTTATATCATTAATATTGAGGCCTTGAGTTCAGGTTTGTGGCTTTGGTTTTTTTTAAAAGCGACATACCCAGTTCCTTTTACATTCTGTTACACAGAGCAAATATGTTTCCCACAGATGTCATACTTGCCATGATTTGAAACATACCTTTCGTTCTAAATGTCTTTCCAATCGTGTGAGAGCTTCTGTTTCTCCCCCTGGCCATACTGCAGAAGGCAGACCATCTGTGTCAAAACCTGAAAACCAAATCGAAACAAGGAAATTATTTGCTCGCTTATACTGTAGGATAACAATATTCTAGCATATTGATACTTGACTACATTCTATTGTATCTTGAGAATAACTTTAAGTTGGACGCATGGCAAAGTATAAGTTTTAAAGCAGTACACAACCAAGATTTATCAGAGCATATTAATAAGTCTAACTTGCAGCAAAATCCAATTTTTACTTTTACATTTGTATTAATTTACATTACAAGTTCTACATGCTGAATGGTCTTTCTATCATGTTTCAAATTTTCAAGTTCTCAGCTCTGCAATGTGTGGGCTATTTCAAAATCACAACTTCTATTTTATTAACAACTAAGAAGTAACAATTGCTATTGCAATTTACAGAATGTCTAATTTTTTCCATCAAGTTAAAAGCATGAGTGCTATCTTCAGAAAGAAAGATGAAAAGGAGGTAGTGAGATTTCTTCTTCCACGCCTCCCAGGACTGTTCACCAGGTGCACAAGATACCATGTGTGCCTACAGTTCAATCACCGTATAGTGAGATCTTCTCTTCCTAAAAAGGCTTTAAAAGCAAGGTCTATTGTATGAGAGTTCAAACAGACTAGACAGAGCAACCAGAGCTTAGCCAAAATCTGTCCAGACCATTCTGTTAGCAATTTGAAAGTCATACCACATCTGCTTGTATTCTAGTGGAGGAAGGGTCACAGGAAAGAAAGGGGAGCAATCACAGGACAATAGCTTGATACTGTTTCTTAAAAATCACATTTACAGAACCACAAGACTTCTTTTTTAAGCTTCTAAAATAATTATTAGCCTTATTATTATCTTTTTCTGGCATTGCAAGACAAGAGGGTTTTTTAATTAACTTGTGACATGACAGATTAATGACCTGAAACACAAAAACACCAAATGCACCTAATACAAAATGAAGTATCAAAGACTATTAGTAGCTTAATTATTACTTGGTACCATAGGAAAACGGCTGTGCTGTATTACAAGAAGCCAAACAGTAATAAACGTAGTTTGATCTGACTTCCCATTTAAAAGAAAACAACTAAAATGTACAGAGTTGATTATCCTTTTCTGTTCTTTTTGTATGTCATAACTGGCATCAGTTCAGTAATTAACCCCTCTCATGGTTATTTTAAGTATTACTAATTTAGTGGTAGGTGACATCTTACTTCTTTCACAACGTCAGCAATGTTAGAACATACCTAGCTCTTCAAGTGATGGGACACCGTATTTCTCATCGTGGTCATCAGAAACTGGAGTAGTACATTTTTCCATTACCTCTGGGGTTATAGTCTCCACTGGCATCTCCAGTGGCTCCATTCTACTGATTAGGGTCTGGAATCGTTTGTAGGTAAGAGGAGGCTGTCCTCCATTTAATTCTATTATTCTGGATTGAAAAAAAAAGAGAGGTTGTACATCAGATAATAGTATACAACAATTTCTAAAAATGAAATATAGACACCTATACACACAGAGAAATAAATATCCTGTTGCCTGCCTCTAACACATTACATAAAATCACAGCTATACATGTTAATCCAGATAGTCTGAGCTTTAATTTTACCATCTTTTTTTCCCCACTAGGGAGACATAAATTGCTTATAACCAAGTCAATTATTCCTCATTCCTGGGTTGAGGAAAGTCCCCCAAAAATAAGTTAATGAATATGGACAGCTCAAAGCAAGGAAAAATACAGATCAGCAAAGCAGATGAGACACCATAGCTACATAAAGATACATCCATCTACAAGACTATGCTATTTCCATAAAAAGCCCCTATTTTTCTATTCTGGTATTAAGAACAATATTCAATATTACAACTCTCTTAATATGAAGAAAAATTAAGCCATGGTTTATACACAATGACTGTTGTAAAAACACATTTTCCACATTTTGCAATGTCATCTTAAATCTCAGAACTAGGAAAACTAAGAAATAATTTACAAAGTGGTAGATAGAACAAACTCTTCATTTGGTGGGGGCGTTTGGGCAGGGATGGGAAAAAAGGAATTTTCAATTTAGAATTTAAATTAAAAGAATCATGTATTCATTTCAGAAAGGTAAATAATTTTCTTTCCTTTTCCTCCTGTATGTCTAGCTGCCTCTCATACATTGGCTTGTAACAGAATAAAACAGGCATCTACTGCAATATATTACTTAATGTTAAGAGAAGCCAAGTCATACTTTTGAGTAGTTTGCGGATTATGTTTCTATAATAGGGAGCTAATACTAATCCATTTAAATAGAACTGTGGAAAAATATAAACAAGACATTAAGTAAGGCAACAGAGGAATATCAAACAACCCCCAATTACTTACTGGGTACGTAACTGATAGGAAACAGTTCTTGAAAAACAAAGTACTTTCTGCTAACTTGTGTATAGCGAGTGAAACAGGGACAAAACAATTTAACAAAACAACAGATCTTATTTGTGAAAACTTACAGGCATGTTTGCATAACTTAATTATAAAAGATAATTAACATGACCATTATTTTCAAAAGAACCCCAAATTGAAACTGTATTTCAGATACAGATATGTATCATTTTTTGGAGCTGCAAAGTTCTACTCAGTATGTAATAGAATTTCGATGGATGGATGTGTAAGAGAGAAACAAATCAAAATATGTTTGGTTTTGTGCTCTGTGTAGAAAATGACACACAATATCTACCCAAATACTACATAAAATTCATACTTTTTTTCTTATTTTTAAAATCAGAGGTATTGGTAACTTACTTGTCTAGGTCATACAACGTATGAGAAATTCGAACGATGACCTCCACTCCAGCTTCGCTAGCCAGCTTCTTAATCGCTGCATCTCTTTCCTTCCCAAATGGTTCAGAATCATATTCAATAGAAAGTTTTGCAATATTCCACTCCTGCAACACAAACCAAAAGTGTGGTCCTTCAGCAAGTCAGCTGCTTGATGGAGTGTGAGGGAATGGAAAACAGGAAGGACACTGACACCAGCTACTACCTGCATATAGTTGTCAGAGAGACACAAAGGCCCAAAATACATTTAGACACCCAGATTCACAAAAATAAAGTCTAACATTCTGGCATCTAGGTAGAAATCAGGCATTAAAAAAGCCTCCTGTGTGGGTCCACACAGTAATGGGACAACTTCTGTGCAGACTTTGAAAACCCAGCTCTAACTGTACGATTTGTATATCTACAGAAGGGAAAGACGGCAGAGGCTGTCTCCTGCACATTAATCAGCAGCAGTATCTTGCTCTGCAGAAAAGCTTTCACGTATGCCTGTCAGCTTTAACAGCAGAAGTGAAGATGGCGAGGACAGGGCAAAATACACACAATCACTCCCTTGCCCGAAAGCAAAGACCACACACTTTCCTTCCCTTTTCCAAATCCCTACCCCTCACCCACCAGAATGAACAATCTTAAAATTCTCAATTAAAAAAATAAGGAGCTCCTAAAAAGGAACACATCTTTGAGTCTAATGTCCTAAATGCCACAGATGCTCTCATCAAGGCCAACAGTAACAGGAGGAGGAAGAGCAGCAAAAAGCAAGCTAAGGCTTCTGCAACAGTAGGAAACCAGAAAGGTGAAGTATGCACAGAGTGATCCTAAAGAGCCATCCTGCCAATCAATCAAGCTCAGAGAAGTACCTTTCTAATCTTAATCAGTTGATTTAAACACAGCAGCCAGACCATTTCAGAGAACTAGATTTACATCAAAGAGACAAGGGGCACTCTGTGCTGTTCACCTAGGGTGCTGTTTCACTTCTGAACTCCAGCTCTCTCCTAGATGAAGCCCAGGTACAACCCTGAGGATAAACAATTCCAAGGAGTTTCCTCTTTGAAAGAAGGCTTGACTTCTTCTATCATTAAGTGTTCCAAGACTGACCCAACAGGCTCTGAATCCTCAAGCAATCTCCCTACACCTTCATATAACATTTATTTCCCATTTCATAATGTAAACCCACTGTCTGGCAGGTTGCAGCAGATACTTTTCTAAATCTTTGTTTCCTCTGGCATATTGAAAAGAAAACCATAAAAAACATGTTCAAGAGCCAGAGCTATGTCCCCAGGAGAGCCAAGGAATTCTGATACCAGTGCTATGTGATGTGAATACATCCCACATCACAGCAGCATAAGTTAGGCACATAGAAGAAGCACGGACACAAATCGCTTTGCAGATACTGCTGGATGCTTTTAGCAACACTGATGCATGTAAAGAATTAGATATTGTTCCAATTCTATTTTATCAAGCCAGTCCCAAAAAGCTAGAGATGCAGAGCAGACCAGGACAAACTGAAGAAAATGAGGCAAGAACCAACCCAAACCTGTCTGGTTCAAGTTATCTAACAAGCACCAAGTAGGTGCCTGCTACTAGTGGAAGTTGAATCTCTGCAGTAGGATGAAACCTCCTCAAATTACTTTAAAAATATATAAAAACCCAAAAACAAAACAAAAAAAGAATTTTGCAAAGACCTGCAAGTCCACTGGCAAAAATATTCTGTCTCTACACACTGCTCCAGAGGATGATCACCTACTGCTGCTATCAGCAGCACTGTTAGCTAGTACTGTCGAAAACATGTGACACTGAATTCAGTGTCTTAAGGGAAGCAAAGCTGCTCTGAAGGACTGAAAAGCGGAAACCAATCATATATACATACATACATATATATATATATGTGCGCGCGTGTGCATGTGTGTGTGTGTATATATATATATATATACAAATACCTACATATACACAGAGACACGAATGAGAAGAACCTAAAGGTCCTTGGGGCCTTTTGCAAGGATAAAGCTAGATCAGTGCTCTGCCTTTTGAAGGAACTGTTCTTCAGCCTCTGAAAAGGAGAGCACTACCAATAAACAATTGTAAAATGTTCATCCCCAGGAAATCCACAGATGCTGGCATCTGTGATAGGGCTACTGACACAAGGCTCTACAACAGTTCCACTAACTCCTACCATTATTTACTTAAAGTTATATTCTCTCAGGCAATAACATCTGAACACATCTACATGTTTTCTTCTGGGTCATGATCAATGCTCACCTTTGAGACATTTAATAAGGATGACCTGAAAAATTTGGTTCAGTGTTACATGCCCTTCAATGCACTGCAAGTGCATGATGTACAGCTACTGCTCTGGCAAAAGATGCTGTGAATTGATGACATGAGACAGATGCATGTTTCAGGTAGTCTTCAGACAAAAGCTGAAGAAATCCTCAAGAGGTTCAACAATGCCTCTGATTTGTTCAAGTATACAGGATGCCCTGAAAAGCCTCTCAGTGAACAAATATATGATAAAGACACTTTCTGGTAATTTGAAGAACCAGAAGGTAGAGATATGCGAATGCTCTTTTTGGACAGCTGTACACTATCTATATGAGAAGTTATTTTCATTACCTTTTCAGCACAAAAATTAATATTCTCAAAATGTGGCACTTTAATGCTGTTAGGCATGGAAGGATCAGCTTAGCAGCAAGATCTGAAACAAGAGTTGTCAAAGTAGCTATGCAATTATTTAAGAAAACTTGTCACAGGTCACTTGAATCCAGAAGGCAGCACACACAACAGCAAGACCTTTGCCCCTTTTTAAATGCAATCAAACCATATTTGGCAGGCAGATATAATGAGCTTGAATATCTGGGAGGTTGCAAGAGGCGACTAATGCCCCAGTACTCCTGTAGGAAATCCTTCACTGAGGGGAAATCAAGGAAAGACCAGTCAGAGCATCATCCAGTTCGCACTTCACAACTAAAGCACAAGAATGAAGAAGGAAATTTAAGTTAAGTTTTGGTTGAGTTTTCAGCTTGGTGTTGAAGACTTAGGAATAAAAATCTTGAACAGATGACAGCTTTGGAAAACCAGATACTTACTTCTTTTTCCACACAGTATAACTCACCTCAGTTGCCTCAATCCAGTCATTCTTTAAAATCAATCTGCAAAGTGTTCATCTTTACTATCTTATTATAGTATTGTTGCCTTAAATACACCATTATCAATGGAAGACAAATTAATATCAGTAACAATCTCTCACAGCTTTAGTTTGCTCAATAATAAGACCCTTTCCCACAAAAGCCTTAAAATTTCTTTGACAAGAAATTGCTTTTTACCTTCACTGTGCTTTTATCAAGCCTACTACCAGCAAAAAGCAGCTTATTAAAATACTATAAATGGCCAGAAAGCAATCACAGCACATATCTGGTCTATATAAAACACTGATTTTACAGGTCAGGCTTTGAACCTGGATTCATGTGCACAAAATTATATTTCAGTATTTCAAAGGGAACCTGGAAAGGAAAATTTAGTAATATACAGTACCTCCACTTAGCAAAGCATTAGAAATCAGTTCATTTCTGGAAATAAATAAACCAAAAACTCTAAAGTCTAAGAGCAACTCAGTTCAGTTGGTGATAGGCACATTACAGGGGAAACCCCAAATCTAACAGAAAACAATCTTGAAGTTGTTTGTGAAGTACTTGCATGGATAACAGCTTACACTGAAGTATATAGTACAAGAAATATTACTAGTTGAAATTAGTTTGTCGGTTATACTTATGCATAGAAACAAGAACTACAAGGTGGCATTTACCTTAAAAAGTCTGGGGAAAACATCTGCTGGCTGTCCACGAATAACAAACAAACGTGAATTCAGTTTCCGGAGATTGGCATCAAGATCCTCAAGACACTGAAGCAGGAATCTGCAAGGAATTGAAAAAACAAACAAACAAAAAAACCCCACATTTATTTTCTGAGGCAAACCAGACAATTTTACCAAATTAAAAGGGAACTATTAGGAACAATCCAAAGATCATCAGACCTTCAGTATTTGGTGCATATCTGGGTGATGCACACATATTCACATCTTAATTGCACTTAGCTTGCAGTAGTTCAACACCATATAATATTTTCAACGATACATAATTCAGAAAACCAAACTGCACCACCACTGAAGTTTTTACCTCAGCACTATTCAACTCTGCAATGGACTAAAAAAGCAAATCACAAAAAACAACCCAACAAACGGACAATCAGCTGTTGGCATACTGCTACTAAACTTAATCCAAGTCCTTCTTACAACACACCAGTCTGAACCGTTACTAAAAACAACATTACCAGAGGGCTACACAGTCGTAACTATCCCTTTGGCCTTCATTTATAAAAATAGCTCTTTATATAACAGTTTCATGCAACTTGGCTGTAACCTTACCTGAATTATTTAATGAGCAAATCAGCAAACAAGGGAAAAAATGTGGGGAAGGAATGGGATGCTGGATATCTACAGGTCTTCAAGAGGAGCAGGGAGTGCACAGAGGATGTTGAGACAGGTTTACATGTGCAAAGATGAGTGGGTTCAATAACTACAAATAGCTCCAATGGTGAAAGTTGTTTGGAAAGAAATAAAAATAAAAGGAAGGAGAGAGAAAAATGGAAACTCTCCCTTATGGTCAGCCAGAGAGGGAGATGCTGGGGGTCCCCAGATGAGTGCCTTTCCTTTGGACTCCTTCCCAGAGTAGCTAGCAGCTCCCTCACAATATTTTTCCCTGTAGTAACACTGTAGTTTTCACCAGGAGCTGCTCAAACCCTATGGCTGCTATTACGTACAGCGCTGCTGGCACTCAAAGTGCGTGCTGATCAGGGCAGATGCTGAGTCAGAGCCTGCAGGTCATTAACCTCCATGCACGCACATTATTGCCATTAACCAAGAGCTACACCCAAACTGGGGGGGAGAAGAGGAGATTCCCACACTGCAGGCCACTACTGCTGAAAGAGCCTCCTGTCATGACGCTATGTGCAGGTGCAAAGTCATGAGGATACCACCACAGGAGCCCGAGACCAACACAGGGAAAGCAGCACTACAGAGGCCTGGAGACCCTGCACCCATCCTGCGCCTGAGCAAAAGGATGCGGAGCTACCAGGGAAGGGCAGGAAACTGCACCCCTGCAAATGCCCAGAGCCGTACAAAGACGAAGTCGCCGAGCAACCAGGCTTACTAAAAGCAGGAGTCCATAAAACACATAAGGTTTTAAGAATAAATTCTAAAAACATAACCAGTTACCATTAAAATGTAAGGGATAAAGCATAAGTGACTGTTGTAAACCCATCGACATTTTTTACATTTTCTAGAGATTTAGCGATATATAAATGATCTCTGCCTAACACACACTGCCTCCGACTTATTATGGAAAAAAAAATTAAAAATTACTCTATAGAAGGCTGACAGGAAAACCCCCTAGCCACTATTAAATGCCAAAAATGTGTGGCTCACTTGACCTGAAAGGATAACAGAGAGCAAGCAAGTCCAAGAGGAAGCCAGTGTACAAGAATATAACTGTTTCTTGGCTGGCAACTATGCTTAGATGTTTAATAACTGGAACAAGCCAAAAATGTCTACTTTTCTCACTTTGCTAAATTTTATTTTGAGAAAACCTCCAGGGTAGTGAGACCATGAGGTAGGATATGCTGTATCTAAAAAGAAACTTCTGTATACTCATTTAGAAACCACACAGGAGTAAATTCAAGAATCAGATGAGAATCACACATGCTTCTATCAGAGAGAACTTGGGCCCCATGTACCCAGGCCAAAGTCACTTCCACTTGGACTCTGAAAAAGTAGAACTTCCATTTATCTTTTTTTTTTTTGTTTAACCTGAAACAACAGACCTTATCATTAATCTTATCCACCTGAATTTTGCTTTCAAAGAGCATGTGCCTTCACTTATAGTTCTTCTCAAGTCCCTATGAAGACGAACTGCAATAGTGTCCTGGATGTTTATGGAACTGTCCAGGAAAGGTTGGGTTTGTTTGGGTTTGTTTGGATTTTGTTGTTGTGGTGGTTTCTTTGGTGCACTTCAATTGTTTGTTTGTTTGTTTTAACTTTGTACCAAAGAAT
>NW_010209305.1:39325-51775 GCF_000695765.1 Mesitornis unicolor
GGGAAAGGGTACTAAGAGAAACTGGTAACAGAAAACGCTCATAACTATTCAAAGTAAAAATCTGCCTTTCAGGAATTTGTTAGGTTTTTTTCTGTATTTGCAACTCAGTTCCCTCTATTTTCTCAATCTCTTTTCTTCCTACCTGACTGACCATAACATACAACTTCTAGTCTGGACTTGGCACAAAATCCTATTCAAGAAGATTACATGCACTGACCCAGTCTCCAATTCACATCCAAGATCCCTAAACTTGCCCTTAATACTGTTTAATCTCTATTTTGTTGGTTACCCAAATCTCCTTTATTATCTCTCTTAACCAGCTCTTACCACACTCCAGCACTTCAATCTCCATAAAATTCTTTCATGTATTTAATAAAAATAACGGTGTAGGCTCAAATTGTTAAATATATATAGGAAGGGAGCAGGAGAGTGGCCAGAGGACACACACACACACACAGACACACTCCCTCTACCCGAATGAAAACAGAACAAATGAAATCCAACCAAACCACAGCTTGACTTGCAAGATTCACTGAAAGCACATTGTTCAAACAGAAAAGACCAAATTAGCGACCCTATGATAACTGTAGTAACAGCAATGCAAAAGAGTACCGCTTTTGACTTTCAGAACACTAATTCAGCTTGCACGTGGTTACTCAGAATAAGTGTGCTGTTTAATAAGCATATTTGGATCTTTCATTTGGGCCAAATGTGTTTCAACAAAATGTGCTACAAATAATTAACCATCTATATTGTTTTCACCAACTATACTTATGCTATACCACATCTAAAGGCATCTTCTCATTAAAGTTTTAAGAAAATTTGTCTTTTCAAAGCCTTCACACAGATTTATAGAAGCATAGAATAGTTTTGGGGGACAGTTTTAAAGGGACCTTTAAAGGTCAGCTAGTCTATCTGTGACCAGCAGCTCAAGAGAGGTGATTCGCTCCCTCTGCTCTGCCCTCCTAAGATCCCACCTGTCTGTGTCCAGCTCTGGGGCCCTCAACATAAGAAGGACAAGGACGTGTTGGAGTGGGTCCAGAGGAGGGCCATGAAGATGATCAGAGAGCTGGAGCACTTCTCCTGTGAAGAAAGGCTGAGAGAGTTGGGGTTGTTCAGCCTGGAGAAGGCTTCAGGGAGACCTTAGAGCAGCCTTCCAGTTCCTGAAGGGGGCCTACAGGAAAGCTGAGGAAGGACTCTTCATCAGGGCATGTAATGATAGGATGAGGATTTTAAATAGAAAGAGGGTAGATTTAGATATTAGGAAGAAATTCTTTATTGCGAAGGTGATGAAAAATTGGCACTGGTTGCCCAGGGAAGCTGTGGATGTCCTCTCCCTGGAAGTGTTCAAGGCCTGGTTGGACAGGGCTTTGCACAATCTGGTCTAGGTTTGGTCCCTTCCGACCCAAACCACTCTATGATTCTATGACAACTTGCAGAAGCAGCACAGCATCTTTATGGTGGTTAAATGCATGCTAATTCACATCTAGCTTTAGGTATATCCAGATACAAATTACTTTAAATTTAAGGAAGGAAAATTCTACCTTTCAGAACATCTGCATTCATCTAACGTGTTAACAGATGCCTGTGTAAATAGGCCTACATGAAAGGAAATGTTTCAATTACGTCAGTTTCCTGGGAAAATTTCTAGTTCCTGTACTTTCTCCAGTTTTGGAGAACTTGAACTCTATTATACTTTGCACCAAAGCGTGGCAATTAAGAGCTATTTAAACCTCTCCCTACAGTAACAGGTCACGTTTCTGAGTCTACAATCTAAACCAACTTTTTCCTCTCGACCCAACAGTCAATGGGAAAGCACTTCCTTTTGGCCTTTGAATAAAGAGAAAAACTACATGACATGAGTTCATTAAAGGGACACAAAAAGGATGCACATATATTTAATCAGATTAGAGCATCAGTGCAGGTTTCTTCATCTGGTCTTCAATTTCCCTTGGACAAGCCAGAGGAAGGAAAAGCTCATCATTAATTTCACAGCAGTGAACTGTGTGAGGTACAAGGATGACTGAGGTGACGGAGGGAGGCAGAAAAGACCTGTTCATTGTAACACAGGGAAGATGCCGACACAAAGCATACCTGTCTCCAAGAAACATCCTTAGAGGGCATTACACACATTTTGCTCAGGGTCATCTAATGATGATAGTCATAATTTTCATGAAAGCTTCTGAGGACCACATTCTTTAAAAGACACGCACACAAAATCTTAGCTGTTTACTCCAAGAAACTCTGCAGTCTTCCCTGTTGCTAATCATGCAAAGTCTGCTTGGGGTCTGAAATTTAAATATTCTATCCCCCTGCATCTTAAGAGTGACTGCAATAAACTGGTTTGCATAATACAGACCCATAATTTTAGCTACAATGTAACTGAAATAAACCAGTAACATCAAGGCAGATATCAAAAAATTTAAATAATTAATTGTGAACACAGTCAACCATTAACGAAATGAACAAAACTACGCACTACATCACGCAGCCTTCCTGGCTCTGCGCTGTTAATGTGACTAAAGACTTTCTCCAAGGAAGAAGTCAGGAGAACTATGTTTAAAAAGTAGCATTTTTATCTAAGAGGAAACTTGTGAAAAGGATACTTATAGAAACACTGTTTAAGGCTTATTTGAGGTTACTTTTAGGAGTAATAAACACCCAAAAGCCATAATCACATAGAATCATCCTTGCCAGTATGAAATGAGGACAGTTGCTGGGAATTGAGGGGACTTAAAATGCAATGACTTCTCTTTCAGGTGTCATTCACATCCGAAAATTGTGGTGCTAAGCCATTAAGAATCAAGAACTTCAGTTTCAGGTTTTTTTCCGAACTGATCCAGATTCTGAATTTAACTGTTAGGCCAGGCAGGAGTGTTAGACTGCACAGCCAGTACCACAAGAGAACAGAATCGAGTCAGGCTTCCTCATTCTGAGGAAGAGGTTTAAGAAGCTGAGTGAGAAAGAACAGCGCTAAAATTTGTTTCATTCCTAAGTTTAACATTTTCCCTTATGACTGGTCAACTTTCAGCAGTCTATTTTAACTAATCTTTTGAAATACCTTCTATCCACCCACTAGTGCTCATACCAAGCCACTGATTAAAATCTCTTCAGTGAAAGAAAAGCACCGTCAAACAAGAGACTATGTCGTTAGGGATATCTGATCACCACCCAGGCTTTGTCTATCAGAATTAGTTTAAGCAGCCTACCATATATTAATTTTATTTTCCCATTCAATCTTTTTTCTCAACATTGCAATCAGATATTCCTCCCTTATCTTTCACAGCTTAGTAGAGCTGGATTTAATAAAAGGAAATACTATTACATACCATATAACATCAACCACATTTTTTAATCTGAATGAGTTTACAGTATGAGACCCTGACTGTATTAATAAATTCTGCAACATTTATTTCTCTTCATGGGAAATGGGAGAGAGAAAGCATGAGTCTTTCTTTCCTATTTATCTGCCATTTTGCCATATGTTCAGTTAGGTCATTATGAAAGTCCAGTTATCATTCAGGTAAACGTATTCCTCATACCAGCTTCTACAGGAATCATAAGGCAGACTTCATCTAATACTGAAACGCAGTAAGAGACACTGAGAAGTATCTCAAGATTTATGTAACTATAATACAAATACTTACTATTTTTTCAGTATATTTTCCTGTTTATTGCCGACCAATGTGTCTTAATGCAAGCAGCGTATTCTTATGAAACTATAAGAAGATTACGCTCAGACAGGATTTAAGTGTTATGTACACTCCACAGCATCCTTTGGCTGCAAGCCACAGTAATATTTTCCTATTACCAAATCAAGGTCACACAGGCATGCCTTATTACATTACATTGTTTCAGCAAATAACGCACACAGTACTTCCCACATCCTAAAAAAGTACGCAGTGATACATTTCACAGAGGTATTATCCTTTAAGTTTATACACCAGAGCAGGAAAAAGTTCACATTATTCAACTCCAGATAGTTTAGTGAAGTGGCTGTGGGAGCTAACTAATCTCCTGCAGGGTCGCTTTGCAGTCAGTGGAGAAAAGAACAGCTCCTTCAGAGTGCAATTCAGGACTTCAGCATCTTTCATAACTTAGGAAGAGCTGATCCACATGCAAAACCAAAACCAAATACAGACCATAAAGTGCATCACTTGGCTTTTTTTCCTCTAATATTTACTACTGTTATAATCTTCAAGCCAAAGCAGAGCTGTGACGGAGGAAGAATGCAAGATATACCCAAGCCCACGTACAGCTTAAATATTCACAATTCCTTTAAAAGAGGTTCTTAAAAGCCAAATTCAACTCTTTGAAAAAGAATGAAAGAAAGGGTTTCAAACAATAACTGAGAGATTTTTAAATTTACATTTTAACCTCTCCAAGCTGAGTCCTTTTGGGTGCACCTTCTTTGAAGCTAAGTAGTAAAGACCATTTCACATATGGAGTGGGACTAGAATACCAGCTATAGCAAGCAATACTGCTCTATTAAGGACAAAAAAACGTTTGAATCTAACCTAGCTTACATTGGACACAAAGCTACAATTTCCTTGCATATCATTCACAGAATCACAAAATGGTTTGGGTTGGAAGGGACCTTAAAGCTCATCCTGTCCAACCCCCTGACCATGGGCAGGGACACCTCCCACCAGACCAGGTTGCCCAAAGCCCTGTCCAACCTGGCCTTGAACACTTCCAGGGAGGGGGCATCCACAGCTTCCCTCGGAAACCTGTGCCAGTGTCTCACCACCCTCACAATAAAGAAATTCCTTAGTAATTTCTTTCCAATTGAACTACCTTGTCAAGGTTAGCATGCCCCAAAGGAAGGACACACACAAAATTTTTGTCCTATTCAAACGACATTCATAATCTCCCAAATAGCAATCTGTATTTGGTTCCTATTTTGTGAACCATACGTCACAGCAAATAGCATATTTAGCTTCCGTAAAGATCCTGGATCTTAACTTCACATGCAAAGGGCACCCATTATTCATCTAAAGCATTCCCATACAACTCACAACAAGCATCTCAAATCACTTGTGCATTACAAAGGTCAGCCTGGTGATATGAAACTAACAGGCTCACAGCTTCTTAAATCTCTCTTCCAGTGTCTTCCATTCTTTAATGTCTATGTCCTGTGTTTATTTTTCCTCTAATTCCAAACTGATAAATCAAAGTCTTTATTATCTGACTTTAATTCCTTATGCCTGCTCTTTTCAGAGAGAAACTAGTTGGATCCATAAAGGAAAACCCAAGAGCAAAGAAATGTACTTTGGGGCAATAGGACCTAGAAGCAAATTACAAAACTAAGTTACTTGAGAGGACAGACATGCTCATGTTTAAATAAATTTAAAACTCCTTGTTCTCATGTACCCAAATTCTCTTATTTAAATAAGCTGCTCATAAGGCTTCATATAATTAAATCAGAGCTGGCCTGCTTTTTCTTCCTGCCTTTGAATTAAATAGTTCAGCCACATTATTTTCAGCAATCTAAGCTGTCCCATTAGAAAGTAACAGCTATGGTTCATTTCAAAAGAGCAAGAGCAATAAGAGCACTATAACAAGATACAGTCTTGCAATCAGATTCTGAAGGACAAACTTTATACTGCCCTTCATTTACTCTAATAAAAACATTTTAGTTTTCTTACATTAAGTGACCTTTCTAAGGTTATAATTACTGCTAGTACGATTCTGTACAGTTTTAAGTTTCCCAGAAATGAAACACTGTGTAAAATGAATATATTCCTCAACTACACTGTATAATTGCAAGTCCTTAAGGTATAATTCCATCATCTCTGGCTTCCCATATTGAAAAAAATCTATTAAACGAATCGAAGAGAATTAAAGATAAAGCTGAAGTCTACTAGCAAGCACAGAAATCAGTAGAAAGTTTGGTAAACAAAAAAGAACTCGAGGCTGTTCCTGAAAATCTTAATTAAAACTGACTGGATTTCATCTCTCTGGTGCTTGCCTTATGGTGGACAGATAGTCGGTATTATCCTGACTTCCTATTGCTACTCTTATGAGCCAAGTCCAAAATTCTCTGAATTGGTCTTTCAAAACTTAAGTTAGTCATTTATATCTGAATACAAGGTAAACATGAACAAAACGTGTTCAGGGTTTTGAGTAATAATCATGTTAAAAGAATCAACATTTTAGAAAAAAAGACAAAAAACCAACCAAAACCCAAATAACTGAAACACGGGCTTCTTTATTAAGCTGCATAAGTCAAAAAAAATCCCACTTCGTCCAAAAATTTTTCAGGGTTATGAGCAGACCAATGGAGGTAATGGTTCACTTCATGCTGCAGGGACCTTCATCTCAAAGTCTAGAGCTGATGAAAAAGATGCACAGAGCTCAGTAACATCAGCCCTAGTAATCAAAACTGAAATATAGCTCAAGACATAATAGATGAAAAAATTCAAATAACCTCTAGATAAACATGCTATCTTCATCTGCCACAGCTGCAGCAGCTCACTGCAGTACTGAAGGTCAGGACCAACAGAAAGTACCTCGCTTGAAGTAAATTAATCTTGAAAGTTACGTAGCACCATTAAGTGGAACATTCTGATAACTAAGAAGTGATATTCAACTAAAACTCTACTTTTACCTTGAAAGGTTGGACTAGATGATCCTTGAGGTCCCCTCTAACCTGGTATTCTATGATTCTACAATTCTAATCATCTCTGCAGAAGTTATCATAGTTCAGATGAAGAATTATTTTATGAAGAATGAAACCTTTACTAGAATAACTGTATTTTTATTTTTTCCTTATTTTCCCTGACTATGCATTCCTTTCAGAAGACAGGAATGCATTACCAAAATCCACCTCCTGAACACCAGTCACAGATCTTTTTTATTATTAATTCGACTATTGAAAGAATATAGACAAACAACTGAAAGACATCATTCTATACTTTGGTTGTTCCAGGAACACAATTAATAGCAACACCGAAGATGCAGACATGAACACTGCCAATTTAAAGCAGAGGGGAAGGGAAAGGGAGGGGAGGTGGAGGGGGAAGAGGAAAGGAGGGGTACTAAGCCCACCTTCCTGAAGGTGGATAAACTTTGTTGGAGATAAAGTAGTTACAATAAGAGCAGTGGGATATCAAGACAAACTGTCAGCATTCCAGAAAAAAAGAGATTGTTCTAAGAAAGGTTACTTTTTTCCTTTTAAAACTCTAAAGTTATTTCTATAGACACAAACGATAGGGGAGCATTTGTAGGCTCTGAACTCTAGAAGCTTAATCGGCATTAATAAGTAAGTATTATTGTCATGTAGAACCTTCAAGCAAGAAGAGATATTCTTCGCTAGAGGTCAAACTGAAGAAAACAAACCTTATTAACTTTAATCCCCATATGTCCAACATCAAGGGGCAAGACCAAAGGGGGTAGAAAGGGGGGGGGGAAGGAGCAGGGGAAGTCTACTAAAGTCTGCAGCTTTCATTACTACATGCCTCATAACCTGATCACTTCCTTATACCATTTGTAAGAAGAACATTTCAATATGAATCAACAAAAATAGTTTCCTAAAGTAGGTCGTTGCTGCAGCAACCAGGCGGCTGTTTGGACTACTCCCTGTCACAATGACCTACTTTTCCACTTATACGTAACCCTTGTAGTAGGAGCCCAATTTCTCTTCCCCTTTGGAGCCGCTCCGAGAGGATTCCTGTACAGCAGCTGAACTTTATTCCTAAGCAGGACAGAGCAGCCTAACCAGGCTTCAGGCAGGTACAAGCACCGGGTCGGCTCTGCTCCTCTGAGTCTTATTCAGAAGCACTGGCTGCTAAAGGTTAAACGAAACCTAAGATGTGCTTTGAGTTCAAAAAGTACGAAGCAAATGTTCAAAACTGGAGAAGCTGATAAAAATATAGAAGGGGAAGGTGTTAAGTGAACAGCAGCTCATGAACAACGTGTCCCCTGCCAGAGTCACCAGCTGGCAGCGAGCGTCAGCACAAACAGGCTGCTCCAGCACCTCGTCCACGCACAAACTGAAGGACCTTTATCACAGGTCTAAACAACATTAAATCTGCATCAAAGAAAAACCCTTCTGAATGGCAGGGAAAGCTAACATGTTTTTAAGCCTTATTTAACCCTGCATGGACAGCGGAGCGAAGACATACAAAGGTACCACACAAACCCAGGAAGTAACATTGAGAGTTACTTAATTGCCTATTGACTGTTGCTATTAACGACCATTATTAACCTTACGGCAAAGGAAAAAAGATTACCAGGGCAACTTTCCATCAGACTGTATCTTAACCTTATGAAGAAAGATTATCTCTGTAGAAATATCAAATGTCAATCACACTGTCTTGAGCATCAGTATTTTTTTGTCAATTTATGCAAACCCGAAGTTCAAAAGCTTTCATTCAAGGTAAAATTTAAGAGGCAGGCACAAGAGAGTAACACTTCCAACTGAGAAACAACTCGACCAAAGGCAAGCTATGCCTTACCATATCCTAATTAAAACTTCAGCTAACAGAAAGATTCTGACAGATATAGCTCATACTATGAAAGCAGATAAACAAAACATACTGCAAAGCTCTCCAAAGCTTGCTTCACCTGAAGTCTTCTTAAAACTTGTAAGTTCAGCAGTAAAAATACCGGAATCTATGACAATACAGTACCACGAGTGGAAAAGTTTTTTAAATTCCCCCTCTCTTTCACTTGGGAATGAATCATACGTAACAAGATAATTATTCCTGCAAATCTCACACTCTTCAAACAGAACAGCAGAAAAAACAACCCTAAAAATTATTTTTACTTTACCACCACACTTGGCAAGCCATACAGTAGCAGCTGCAAAGGTAGGAGTCTGGAAGAAAGATGGACTAGCAGAAGAAAAAACTGTAGATTTATGAAAAAAAAAAGAATCAGAAAAGCAGCTGCTGCAGGAGCAACATCTGATCACTCGTAACACTTCGCAGTTTGAAAGTGTGACCTCCGGTGTCGAAAACGCAAGCTCTCCTGTGCTGTCTCATACGGAAGTAGTGAAGAACTGGAGTAAAACTTTCAGTAAATGCAGCACTGAGGAACTTTTCTTTGGCAAACTAACACGATGTTTCAGAGTTGGCACTGAAAAAGAGAGGTTGGTGGAGTTATACTTGAAAGAAAGCAGAAAGCCAAAATCTAAAATGTAGAAAGAGGAAGATCCACATTATCCCCACTTTTTTCATGGTTTAGAACATAAACACACTAGCACTAAATAAAGTACTTCTCACCAGTAAATATATTGGCAATGAGCTTACAGAAAGGAAATTTCAATCAGATGAAAAAATTCTGCTCACTGAAAAACACCGGCATTACGCGATCAATACTCATCTTTACTCAGGTCTCCTCAGAGTATGAAAGGCTTGAAATGAAAAGGGGAAAATATGAAAACTGAACTATCCATATCACAGCAATTTAAAACTTTTCCCTCTATCATAAACTGATTAGACTCCACATTAGCATATGTCTCCAAGTCATAAAAGACTATGCTGGAGAAAAGAAAATGAACAAGTCACTCATAAAAAGTAATTTAAGGAAGGGTTTAAGGATGTGGCATATGTTGCATAATAGCAGTAAGCAGTAAACTGCTATGTTGCTTAAAAAGAAACCCAAAGTACAGTAAACTAGATTTTATTAAGTCTGTCATTGAAAAACAAT
Source organism: Mesitornis unicolor (assembly GCF_000695765.1). Lineage (NCBI taxonomy): Eukaryota > Metazoa > Chordata > Aves > Mesitornithiformes > Mesitornithidae > Mesitornis > Mesitornis unicolor. Next base: position 48,980 of record NW_010209305.1, read on the forward strand.
GATGGAAAGTCACAGGAATTATTTGTTTTCTTTGGGTTGCCTAGGGATAATTCAAATAACATCCTTTGCTTGATGACCCTCATTAAGATTTGGATAATTTCAGTTTCTTGAGTTCACTACCAGCAAGACTTCTAAACACAATGGAGGGCTGGAACCAGATGACCTTTAAGGTCCCTTCCAACCCAAACCATCCTATGAAAACCAAAGTGCAACCTCCTCCCCAATCAGAGACTCTTCTGAAACATGGATGGCAAAAATTACTCTGTAAAATACTTTATTTTAAATGTGTATCTCAGTTTTACAGGTGTAGAGTCATGCCTCTCCCATGAGAGAGGAATAAGCAAAACAACAGTAGGCAATCTCTGCTAAAAGCTGTATCGTTCTTTTTCTACTTTAGGACTCCTAGAAAAAATGAGTTTGTTTATTCTCAAGAATGTGAAATATGAAGAATACGAGAGGGAGAGAGGAATAATAATAAAAAAAATATATATCACTTGATGCCATGTAATCTACAGGGAGAAAATTTCAACTCAGATGAAACTCCCTAGAGAGCATAGGAAAGAAATATTTTACTCCATTCTTCAATTAGCCCAATGTATTTGAAATCAAATAATTACCTATTTTTAATGCCAGTTGCTCTATAAAATGGAGTCTCACAATTCTCTCTATACATCTCCAGTACCTCACAACTGCACAGATTGCGAAATTCGGATAAAGTTTGCCATGGAGTTCTTTATCTTTAGTGCACAGAAAAATTGTAACCATGCAGATCACAACCATGTTTTCCAAACTATACAAGGCAGGAAGTAACAAGCAACCTATATGAAGGAGTTACCTATTTATTTACACATCTTTCTGACAAAAGTTGCCCTCCTATTTCTGTTCTTTTGATCATTATTTTGCCCCCCTCTAAACTGCAGCACAGCTTACCCTTTACATACAAGGTAATTAGAATATCAGCACTGGCATTAAGAATAAAAATAAATAAATAATATCTGCAGGCACTGAACTCCACAGGTTTCTTACTATAAAAAGAAAAGCATTTCCTAGGCCAAGGAATCAACACTTTGGATAACAGAAAAATCCAAAGATTTCCTTACAGGAATGCTCTTAAGCAGGGTGTGCTGTAGCTGTTTTATCTCCATCACTGAAGAATCAATAATGATATGTATGCGCACTTCATCACTTCCCCATTTGAGCTTCAACAAATTTTCTTCCAACATTTCTGGTTTTCATTTTGAAAGGACAGGAGTCTGTGTTCTGAAAGGAATCAAGCTTACAGTGCAAGAATTTTGCAGCCTTTACTTTTTACGGCTGTGCGAGAGTCACAGACTTACTACTGATGTTAAAAAAGGAATGTGTGTGACTGAACAGAAAAGGAAATGCTCTCCTACAAATCAAGAAATGCTGAGATAAAGTAAATTTCAAAAGAAAGACCAAAAAAATTTCTCTCATTCAGTTGCAGAAGGAAGCAACATGTAACACAAAAGCTCAGGTGTATATGACATCACGCGCTTGTCACCTCAGAAATTAGACTTGCAGGGCACATCCTGGCCAGCATTCAGCTGGAAGAAATCCCTTCAGTCTCTAATACTCTGAACTCTTCAGTATCTGAAGGGGTCCTACAGGAAAGCTGGGAAGGGACTTTTTATAAGGGCAGGTAGCGATAGAACAAGGGGGAATGGCTTTAAACTGGAAGAGGGTAGATTTAGACTGGATATTAGGAGGAAATTCTTTACTGTGAGGGCGGTGAGACACTGGCACAGGTTGCCCAGTGAAGTTGTGGATGCCCCCTCCCTGGAGGTGTTCAAGGCCAGGTTGGACAGGGCTTTGAGCAACCTGGTCTGGTGGGAGGTGTCCCTGCCCACGGCAGGGGGGTTGGACCAGATGATCTTTAAGGTCCCTTCCAACCCAAACCATTCTGTGATTCTATGAATATTTTCCATCCTATTGAAAGCGACTTGTTGCATTAGCACATTTCAAGGAGATTATGAGCAACAGTTTGATGCCTGAATTTACTTCTGAAACCCTGAGTAATATCAAATTCTTACTTCCTACCCAGGTTTACCAATATAGAGTTTCACATCTTTCAAATACTAATGCAATTTAAAAAAAAAAATCAAAGTACAGCATTTAAGAAAAAAAGTGTGCATCTTCTGAAGCTTTGTTCACTGCAGCTCAGCTACTGTCCAACACTAACAAAGTTCATGCATCAATTTCTATTATCTCTCCATAAGTGATTGGTATGCTCTCAGATTCGTAACTGCTCCAAAAGTACAGATATACACGTGAACTTTTGCCACAGCTGTCTCCATTGAGACACTTGAAACAGAATGTTGCAATATTGACCTCCTTTTCCCACTATCCTTCACCTCCACTAAACCTTTACTTCAGCATAAAGAAACACTTAAACACACAGAACGCCAAAGCAGTGAAAGCAAATGCTTAACAGTGACCTGAAAAATGCATGGAGGCTTCAGGGTTAGAAGAACATTGCAATTATAGTTCACCTGTTGACCTAGATTGCAAATAGCATGAAAGCCAGAAGTATATAGAAGCACACAAACTAACTTTGCTCCACATTTAAATTGGAGTTCTCAAAATTTAAGTAAAATGTATTGCACCAAAATACCATAAAGTTCTTGCACTGATAATCAAATCCAGTCCTTTCCTAGAGTTAAGCAAAGGCATGGCTATTAAACCTGCTAAAATGTGACATGCACGTTACTAAGTCTATAAAACACAAAGCCCCGTACTCCCACTCCACTTATACAACCGACTCGTGCCTCACACGAC
>NW_010209305.1:51806-58029 GCF_000695765.1 Mesitornis unicolor
AGCTGACTTTTGCCTTTTTAGTCAGCTTGAGCACGAGTCGGTTGTGTAAGTGGAGTGGGAGTACGGGGCTTTGTGTTTTATTTAGGTCACTCTGGCAAACTCACAAAATTCCCTGAAGAGTTTCTTTCAATATACAAATTAATGCATCGCAGACTTCAGAGTAACTTTTACAGAGGGAAAAAAAAAAAACAGGCTGACTTTGCTGGCAGCTTGACCTTCCTCCTGTTGCGGGTTATATAACTGACCTGAAAACCTGCCAGGCCTGAGAGGGTACGGAGAAGAACCACTTTCCTTGAAAGTAAAGGCTTCCGTGCTGGGGATAAACTGTCAGGAAGCAAAAAAAGTTCAGGTGGTGCAGTGATAAACAGCTTTTTCTGCAATATTTGCACAAGGAAATGCATTTCAGGAGTATCTGCCTTTTGTAGGAATGAAGACATTTTCATTAACTGGAGGAAAATAAAATGTATTGCATGAAAATGGCCAAAAGAGGAAGACAGTACATAAAATAATTTGCTTTGAAGAACTGTGGCAGAATTCATTGACACTGCCACATACTGATCAGTTGGGAAAAAAAAATTCTGTCTTCTTGATTGCCTAAAAAAAGCTGCTTTTGCATTCACCACAGATGGTGTTTGTTGGGGGTTATCACCCTCTCCTTTTATGACCAGAGGAGGTAACACGACAAGTTGAAGACAGATTACCCTCCCTTGCTCAAATAAAGAATGTGATCTATTGATACTTAGGTAAAATAAACCAAAAAATACATTGCTGATCCCAAAAGAAGGAAGACTGTATTAATCATACAGAGTTGTTTCAAGACTGCATTTGTCCCTTGATACTCAGTCACAAAGTCCACACACTACTCTTACGTATCACGAACACTCTACCCATATCCCCAAACCTGGAGATTAGTGATGTAAAACCAAGTCTATCAAACCTCAACACTTTTTAACCGGAGGAATTCGGTTCCTTCAGGATCAACCCCGCAGTCAAAAAGCAAATTGTATAAATGCTTACTAGAATTCTTCTGGGCTATAACTACGGCTACTTGGAAAAAAAAAAAACAACAACTTATTGAACACTTAGTATAAAATTGGATTTGCAGTACTGCCTGCTCTCTCCAGACCAACCAGGGTGGATTTCTTGTTCAATTTAATAACAGTCACATTATAGAATCTGGCGATACAAGATCATTCACCAAAATAAGCAAACAAGCATAGTGTATTTTCTCAGCTGGCAGTTATTTCCCATGTTCTGACAGTTTGGCAAAAAAATAAATCTGGCCTTTCCACTAACATGGTGAAAAGGCCAATACTTATTTTTGACAGATGACTTCAAAGTATGTCAACAAATGGCAAGCCACAGAAGAAACCAATAATCACCTTCTAGAAAACACCCGGTGGTTACTACACACATGAGCAATGCAGTCCACAGTTATATGGCCATTTTAATCTGGAACAAATCCATACTGCTGCTGAAAGAAGTGGTACCTGACCTTCCCACTCTCGCCTCTGCACTGCTACTACTACTGTGCTTTTTTTGCTGGCACAATCTACCACAGAGCTAACTCTACCAAAACTGGTAACTAGTCTCTTTCGGACAGATTGATGAGCTAACCTGGTTCACAACAGGGCTGTGTGCCATCATCAAAGGGTGGAACCACCCCTTTCATCAACACTGCAGGATTAAATCCATGAGGATCCACGTCAGTGTGGTGCAGTGACGTACTTCGTAAATCACAGGAGTAGGTCATATAACATCATGAACGAGAGTAGGAATTGCTGAACTGTGGGCACTTTTTGGGTAGACAGGGCTTTCTATGAAAGAGGACAGGTTGGCAACCTAAGTGTTTGGCACTCGAGGGTTTCTCCAGTCTGTCAGTACCACTGAACTCCCATCTGAACACGCGGCTTCTGAAAACAAGTTACTACTCCTCAATAACAGATTCTGAAATTTACAGATCAATCACCCTCAATTTAGGGTGCTGGTTGGACAAAAGTGCTCCAAGTTGTGCACTGTGCTAGTGTTGAAGCCACTCACCAAAAGGTATGAGGGGTCTGTCTAGAACACAGCACAGGAATACTCAAGTTCACTTGCAAACCTGCTACACGCTGCCTACAGCGGCAGAGTCCAGCACAAGCTGCCTATCCTGTAAAAGAAACCCCAAAGTATCTACAGAATATGTACAAAACTAATGTCACTCCCAAACCTGATGTATGTCTAGCTTTGTGTATGAAAAACTAAGAGCCTTGTCTCTATTTATACTGCAGATTACTAGTTCGATGTTAAATATGTCATAAATCAGGTTTTCATCCTAAGTGCTACGTCATGAAAACAAACTTAAGGGATGTTTTTAGCAGGGAAGTCATAATTGTTTTGGCATGCTCCTTCTTACATACCAAGCATATGACCAAAATAACAAGGTATAACAAATTTTGCCTGCCTGAATTACACATATGATATAATTTAATGCTGAAATCACTCACAGAACAATTCTATTGACAAGCTTTCTTCACCAATCCCACATCCAACAAACAGGTCTCTATAGGACAAGTAATTTCCTACATAACATGAAACTGTAAGAATGTTTTCAAAACCAGATGCACAGAACAGCAAAACTTAAAAGATGCTGCAGAAGGATGTCCAAGTATTATTTTTTTAAAACAAGCTCCCATTTCTATGAATTGCAGTGATTGTGGAACTTTCTTTTTTTTTAATCAGGTTTTTAATATGCTTTAAGAAATGAGTGTTAGAAAACACCCATCTTTTCTTCCTCCTAAATCAATAGAACAATCTACCATAACAACAGCTTTGCAGGATGTTGAACACATCAATGTTCTCACAAAATCTACTAGGTATAGAAAACAAATTTTACTACTCTTATTTTAAAAGTCCAAGTTGTCCTCTTCAGGAATGATTAAAAAAATAAATACAAGGATTGGCAAGATTAGACTATCCATCCTTTCAAATCAATTGCTGCAAGCAAGTCTTTAAACTAGCATATCAAAAACATACATACACATTCAAAAAGACAAACTAAAAAAGTAAATTATTAGCCAAAGTAAATTCTTATGCAGCAACTAATGAAATGTTTGCATTTCTTTTTTGGCATTGTGATCAGCTGCCACTCTGTACTAAAACCAGGGCTAAATTAAACTCTCCCCTAAGTGATATTGCTAAACATGAGATCCTGTTCTCCTTAATATGGAAAAGTCTGTGAGCACACACAGACATTTTTTCATAAGTAGGTAATGGTTCCTTGCTGGAGTACGTAAGTTACATTCTTTGTCTACTCTGTTGACACCATTAGATGCAAGCTAATTCTGGTGCCAAAAGTCTAAGGGCAGTTGGCAAAACTTTAAGAGCGTGTTAGAGCAATTTTCCATTTAGCATCTCCCTCCACCACCTTTTACTGCACTGCATAACCTTCCTCCCATAAGCCTTTATCTATGAACAACACTGGAAAACCCATTACATAGAAAAAGCATGCCTCAATGGAAGCACATCTGGATTTATCTGACAGCTTGAAAGAAGGAACAATAAGATGAAAAAAAAAAACTGAGTTGAGGAAGGCCCTGGCATTTGTTACATAGCATTCATGATTTTAGAACAGGTAGGCTGAATGCCAGGAGAAAGGAGGTCAGTAAGACCATGTGACTGCTTAGTAATTAGACTTGCTCAATAGTGCAATTACACAAAAATATTAGTTCATCGGTGTTACATGACTGTTTAAAAGTTAATCAGAAAGCACCTGTGTATTAAAGGCTGCTATTTGCCAGATTTAACACATTTTTTAAAGTGAACCTTAACTGGTAACTCAGCAGAGTTACTCTAACTACTACTCTACTACTTCTAACAAGAAACTAAAACCTCCTTGTTCGTCATATTCCTGCACCATTCTTCCTCCTCCCCACTGGGTTAGTCATACTTTGAGATCTGACAGACAAGAGTTTTGCCCAGGGCATTATGACCATAAACTCACCAGAACATGAACTCTCAGTGTCAATCAACTCCAACTAAGAAAGGACCACTGTAAATTCACACCAGAAGGTAAAATTTGACTCACGTTCCAAATGCTGAAGGGCTTTTGCTTCTATTCTTAAAAGAATTATTTTTGATTAATTCAACACCCAGGCACATAAGCAAGGATCTTGCTTACGGTCATCAAGTGATCAAGCAGATAAAATGCCTGATTATTAATTACAAGTGCTGAATGAGACTGGTAAACCAAAAAACTGCATCATAAGTCTTGTGTAAGCACACTGTGAATGTGTATGTTACCACTGGTTAAAAATAGCTCATTAAAGCCACTGGAACTTAAAATGGATTCATTCCAAACCAGTAACCGTTCATTTAAATAAAAATTTAATTGAGATCACTCTAATAAAAGTTGCTATACTTTTAAACTTTGAAAAAACTGAAGATCTCTCAAACCTGGGCTACGAAGGCAGTGAGATTTCCCACTCAAGCCTATATGCAGCATGTGCCTTGAGGGTGTTTTAGACCCTGGAGATTGTTCACAGTGCTTAGGACAGGGGAGCTGTAATTTACCCTTCTGGGGGAAAAGCACACAAAAACAAAGGTCCAAAAGAAAAATACTCCTCTTCATTAAATAAATAAAGCTACACTACAAAACCACTCAGCTCCTCTAACTAGCAATAAAAAGATGGTTTACTTCAAATGCAAAATGCAGTGCAGGGACTAGTTGTCTTTCAGAACACCAAGAACACTGTTAAAGTAAACCAGCTAGCAAATATATAATGCACAAAAGTACTCAGGGACTGTATTAGCTAATGATCATATCAGTCATTGAAGAACCAGGGCAGTAGCACTGCAGACATGAACCTCCTTTTGCCAGAATCAAAGTTCACATCTGTCTATCATTCACTAGCTCAGAGAATATAACAAAACCCAGTTTAGCATTTCAATTGCCAAACACATTATAAACCTAAGAAGTATTCTTAAGGCATGTGATTTCCTTAACATTTAGACTTGCACCAATTGCCCACAGTCTTTCAAAACTTAAGTAATTGTTCATGCTTCATTCACAAAACTAAGACCTTTGAGCTTTCTTTATAAGGTCAGCATTTGCTATTCAGAAAAGTGTATCCCCTTCTAAACAAGCAAAAAAATTAAAAGCCTCTATAAAAGAAGTGCACATCATAGACCCCTCAGATAAGGGAAGTAACTAACAACTATTAAGTGGTATGAACATTATTTTCGTCAGGGAAAACAGAATAGCATCCGGTTAACGTTCAGAGAAAGCATTTTTAGTATTTCTGCTTTTTGAAAACCAGAAATAGGACCATAAGGAAAACTTCTCAAAATTTAAAAAAAAATCCAACCAAAACTATCTCCAAAGGTAAGTTACCTTGCTGGTAAAGTATTTAATGACCTGGCATAGATATTATTAAATCTGAAGGAAATAATCCTTGAAGAGAGGTACACTGAACTGAAAGCCGAAGTATCTCAACTTTGCCATTCTTGTATGACGTGGTGTTAAGCCAAGCTTCATTGTGCTTGTTCCATAATTAGGCAACTCCTCTCAGCATGGTAGTCTGGGCAGGCTAAGCTCATGAGCAGTTCAAGTTCCTGACACTGGATGGAGAAATGATACAAGAACTCTACTGCATCATCTACCCTTTTGAAAGGTTAACAGCTTTCAGATCCCTGGTGATGTTTTATGTAACCACACAAGACAAGTACGCACAGAAGTCCCATTAGCCTCTGCCTTATTATGGCATACATTTAGCATAGAAGCGTCAGTCACAACTCCCCAGTAAAGTTCATTTTTGGCTTAGTTAGGACCACAACTGTCTTGAAGGTGCAGGAACAGATCTGTACTCTCTAGAAAGAGACATTAGCTACCCTCCCCTGAAGGAAAGGCATCCTGAGAAATTAATTTTGAACCAACCAAGCACCTTAATAGGTTTTTTTTTTTCCCAGCACGGCGTCAGCCTGTGCCGGTATGGGGTTTCTAGCTACCCAAAGGTGCCGAGATGAACCCAAGTCCTCTAGGCTGCTCCTCCCGCGGCTGACAGCCACGCAGCAGTCCCGGTCTGAGCTCTAGAGCAGGCGGGGCACCGGGAGCGCGCTCAGCCACCGAACCGGGAGCGGGAACACGATTTCCGATCCCCTCGCCCCCAAGATTCCTCAGGAAACCACGGCCCCCTTGCCCTGCCCCGGACTCCGCAAGAGGCTTCCCCGCTTCCTCCCCCGGCCG
>NW_010209306.1:0-9629 GCF_000695765.1 Mesitornis unicolor
TCACCACTGGTGAAACCCCATCAAGCATTACCTGCTCCCTGGTATTGTTTTCACTGTATATGAAGCATTGGTGTTTGCTTAGCAAGTCTGAGCAGTACAAAGTGAGAGAACAGAACATCATCGTCATTTCCTACTAGAAAGCCAAAATTGGAATTTTGCATGGCACCAGTGTAAAGAGAGTGAGGACGATATGTATGGAAGGATTTATTTGTATTAATGCGTAGTGCTTATATGGTGAAAATGCCTTAAGAATTAGGTGGGAGATGGGTAATAACAGAATCATCACAAAAACTAGAGAGGTGCCATCAGTTTTGGCACCTCATGAATGAAAAGTCGAGAAAAAGGGATGTGTGATGTGGGGAGCCCTTAACACAGAATCTCAGTAACAGAAGATTAATATGTAAGTGTTTGCCATGTCCTGTTCAATGTCAGTTGGTTCAGTAAGCAAAATAGGTGGTGTAATACAAGGCAAATACCAGTAGAGGTCATGGAAGCAGGAATAAAAGCATGAAAAACACCAAGAGACAGAAAAGTTTTCTGTGAGGGATTAAATATAAGGGCCAAAAAGCACATTGAACAGTCAGTGGAAATGCAGAGTAGCAAATGAGATTCAGTAGTTCACAAGCCTATATAATGTACTGCACTAATTGGAGACTTAATGAAAGTGTCACCATCTCAGAATCAATCAAACTAATAAATACAAGTTTGAGTTTTAGGGTGCATCAAACCACAGTGCAAAATTATCTGCTAATAAGATAAAGATTAAAGACCATTCAGGAAGACATCACAAAAATTAAAATCAAAAGTAAAGTGCCATTCATCCCAATGAAAAATGACAGGTTTTTAATAAAGACCAGAGTTGTACTCAAGGGAAAAAAAAACCTTGTATTTGCTTGTTCAAACTTCTCTTTGTAAAATTTCACCTTTTACTTCTGTAAAATTCTTGTGATAGTATACACTAGAATTGTTTTTATTTGGTTATTAAAGAATGAAAATTGCTACTATTGGAGACTGGGAAGGTTGAGCTTAATTAGGAAACTTTTACATTCCATTTAATTATCAGGAGAAACTTTCAGTGGTCTGATTTGTGCACTGTGCCATAGATTTTACAGGGCAAATGAAGACACATTAACAAGAAAAAATTCAGTCTATTTGTTAATGTAGGTAGTTCAACAATGTTTTTCCAAACTTTTATTTGTTTGCTGAAGCTCTAACCAGGAAATCTGCATCAGAGAGGAAAAAGGAGACGCTTACTTGTACCTAGATTTGTAGTCTCTGTTTCCCTACGTTAACAAAAGCTATAAATCACTCGGAAGTGAAAGTGGAGTAATTTTAAATACCAAAGGCAATACAGAGCAATTTCCCCTAAATGCCTTTTATGTTTTAAACGGTACGACAGTGATTTCTTTAGGATGAAGTCTGGCTCCACTAGAGACAATTCTCTACTTTTTAATGAATCTGCTGTTGATCAACCTGGAAGTATTGAGCCAGACCTTTGACCAACGGTCTCTGTGTTTGCAGCTCCATGTTTTTGTATGCTTCTAGTTTGGGTACCCTAATTTTTTGTCCTGTTTCCAAATGTCAACTTTTATTGCAGGTTACTGTATCCTCCAAAAATTAGAAGTTTGAGATTTTGGCATATTTCAGCCAGTGTTTAAGGTGAGAAAAAATCTGCATAACTAAAAAATGGAATAATTTATGGCAGAGAGATTGCAAATAGGAGATCTGTGTCGTTGCAAGATCTTTAATGGATTACACTGGGGTGAATTCGACTTGCTTAATTGCTCTGACACTGGAGAGGACAGGAAGAGAGGAGCTTTTCCTTCCCCTTTTCTCAGTTCAACTGGTCTGCCATAAATGAAAGTATGCTTGGTCTGTAAAATGAGCCATGAGAATATGTTCTCTTGACAGCCATTAGAAATTCTTCCTCTGAAATCTGCTGTGTTATGATAAACATGGCAGGAACAGAGTCAATTATAACAATTGTTCATAATATAATATTATAATAATAATTTTTCATATCGATGTAAGCAGAAAAAAGATGGCAGCTGTTACCAAGCTTACACACTGGAAGTGGGAATATGAATACATGTTCAATGACTTTTATGACTTCTGCTTAGAGAGTCTTTGATCCTAAATCATAATTGCAATTAATTACTTACAGATGTATAAATTTGTAATTGATGCTTTTAGGAAAAAACGATTCAGTACTTTTACAATAAGAGATTCAAGGTGATATGTATCACAACTGGCATAAAAATAATTCTGGGAAAAATCAACTACATGACTTGAAAAATAACCTATAAGATTTGCACTGATAAGGTCCAGAATAAAACTTTAGGTATTATCCTGATTAAGTGAAGCTCGTCAGCTATTTTACAGCAAGGAAGTTGTCCATTAAAAGGGTGGTAAATTTAGCAGTGATTCATAGAAGTAAATCACTCGGTGAGAGCAGCACTGAGTCTTTCAGAGCTTTGGCAGCTGTTTGAGGTCTAGGATCCTTTTTACTCCTCCTTCTGAAGCAAGTAATGCCTGTGCACTTTATATCATGTATATTAATATTATTCATGAATATTATCCATCCAAGAATGATTTTTTATTTTCCCTGATTATTTTTTTTGGTAAATACCTTTTCTAGGTAAGCCAATGAAGCATGAGGAACACTGAGTGATAACCCTTGACATGAACAGTGATCAAATGTGCAGTGACTGGGACTTTCACAGTGTGTGGACCGTTTGATGTGTAATCAAGATACACGCCCACTACAGCATTAGAACAATTTGGTTTTGAAAAGTCTGTTAGCCACAGGATGCAAATTATTGAAAACCAGGTTTTTTTGTGCCAGTGCTTACAGGAGTTCACAGTCTAAGCAGTTAATCCTGTCTGATAGCAGTGACGCATTCTAGCCATAGCATGTGATACTCGCTGCACTATTAGCATATGCCTTCTAGCTTTACCTATTTCAAGAACATGCAATAATAGGTTCAGGCCACCGTAACTTTGTCTTTGACATTTATTTGGTTTTTTGGACTGTGTATTTCATTGGGCTTACGAGTCACTGTGCATTCTCTTCACTTGGTGTCCCTGCTCTCAAGGTATCTGCCCTTTTCACCGTGCTCCAGCAGTAATTTACTACATTGCTGTGGGTTCCACATTTTAGATTTCTACTGCCTGAATAGTATTTAGGTAATTGCCCCTCTGATGTCTGCACGTCTTCACTGGAATAGTGTGTGTGCCCCAAGTCGAGGTGATTAAGCAACACATGAGCAAGAAGGGAAGTTTTCAGTTTTGAATAGGAGTCAATGGCACAAAGTCAGAGTCTAAGCATCAGCAGTGGGATGTCACTATTTTTTGACACCTCTCTACCTTCAGGTTAGGATGCTTGCAGGAAACATCAGAGAGGTCACAGAAAAATGCTTAGTTAATGTATGTAAAATAAGCCAGGAGGCAGAGGTTTAGGGAGATGCCTAGAAATAAAGATTCTGTTCGACAAATCTCTTGAAAAGGTTTTGACCCAAAATAAATTTCATGAACTAAAATATATGGCTGAGAAAAGGGAAAACTCTTGCCAGAGGCGTGCTGCAGAACTGCCTCGGACTTTCCAGAGGTAGATTTGCATCGCATTTTCTAAATTTTGTGGATATAAATTTGATCTGACAATCTATTAAAATTTGGACTACCATGTCTCTCACTCAGAACAGCTGGAGTCATATCCAGATGCACCTTCGTTAGGTGACACTTATTAATTCCAGGGGTCCTGTGAGTAGAAGCAGAAAGAAAATAGGATAGTGGAGAGAAGTGGCTTCCAGACAAAACTGAGAGTAAATTTTACAAAGTGGAGATTTTCTTTTTCTCTCAAGAGTTTCTGACAGCAATGTCCTTCCTGGAAGCTAGAGTCATTTATTTTCCTCTTGCAAGCAGTTGAAAGGATATTTTTCCATGGTTTGGTTGGTTTTTTTTGGGGTGGTGGTGGTTAGAAAATTCCTCATCAGTCAGTACTGCTTTGCACAGTGCGGGCCCTCTTGCCTGTATCCTGCCAGTAATTCGGAGAGGGTGCTGCTCATTATCTTAGAGGTGCATTCAGCCAGCTGTTTGTAGTAAGGTGGGGAAATGAGGGAAAAAGGAGTTATTTTGCAGAAAGAACAGTTGTTAGCTGGGAATTTCCCCTCTGTTTCCAGTGCAAACTTCTAAAATTACTATTTTAGTGCTGGTTTTCCACTGATTTCAATGTAGTTGAGCTGTCTTCCATGGCTCTACACTGCTTTCTGGTAGCATGTGGTAAGCATATCCTAATTTTATAGATTTATGCTCTTCAGTAGACAGTTTCTCAATTTCTTTTTATGTGTTCATCCTTTCCATGTGGGAAAAAAAAAATTAAAACCTAGGATTCTCTATACATAACAGGAGGTAAGCAATGATTTTAAAATTCTGCTTCCAATTAGACAAAAGCTACAGGAGCCCTTCACTAAGGACTTCTCTATGGCACAATGGCTGCTGTGTGAGGAGTTTTGCATTAAAGTTGGCATTGTTATTGCTGAACTTTCTCTTCTGCAGTGTTGAATAAACTGTTCTCCATCTTTAATTCTTCTCATTAAAATCTTGCCCCTCTACTGATTGTGTACTGCATTGGATAATATTTTTGTATGATTTTTTAAAATTTGTTTTTCCTTCATAAAATTGTTTAAAAAAAAACCAAAAAGCCCCACAAAAATACCCCAAACCAACACCATAACAAAAAAAACACCAAACCAAAACCCTAAACAAACAAATAAAAACCCCTACCCCCCTTATTTCCAGCCACCTCTGATAAATTCCAGTCACTTATCTGTTTAAAAAAAGATGCACAATACGCTATACTGCTGAAATATGTGAGTTCTAGTATTAATATCAGTGTTCATAGAATCAGAAATTAAACGATGCTAACAATGTTACCTGAGGTCTCTGCAGCTAAACAAAATGAGAATGAATAACCTTGCATTAGCCGTAAAAGTAATTCATACTGCGAGATACCGTACCTGGTTTGAAAGGATTCTATTGCCGAGATAGCAACAGGGTAACAAACCAAATAAACCCAAGCTAGAAAAGCTTTGTACTGAACTCAGTGCTCACATTGAACTGGTACTGAGAAACCAATCCTTGTTTTGCAAAGCTCTTTCAAATGCGAAACACAAACATTTCAGTAAGGAGGAAGTGACTATGAATAATTAAAATAAAGATTGCCAATACTGATGTAAATTATTTAGACCCCAGGGAGTGTGTTTACTCCATAGAGGACAGGGTATTGCAAGTGATTGCAACAAATCTAAGATAGCCAGGAAATGCTGGATGAGTTTTTGTCTTTTTGAGGCAAAACCGGTATTGTGTTAGAGAGCAGAGCAAGTGGGAAGTGAGATGTTACTGTAGAAATGAGCTGCAGGGAGGACCAAGCTTGGAGTACTTAGTGGCTTAAATTTAAACCATAAAAGCAAGTACAGTAATTAAAGCAAAAGAAAAATACCCACATAAAAATAGGTTGTGTAGCTTCATGGGGATGTTCTTGGAGTTAAAAACCTCCACTTAAACAATATTTACATTCAGTTAATGCTTTTAAGGAGAGGAAAAAAATAGGAATGACAGCAGTGAAGAATGAGTCAGTGCTAACCAACAGGAAAAGTGGATGATCCACCCTTAAGAGGAATGAAATTGGTCATGACTCAAGTGTCTGAAATGCTGAGCTTCCATTTAATCTCCGGTTTTAATAGGGAAAACAATGACAAGAAGTTGAGCATTTAGGCCGCAGTCTGAAACCTACTGACCTTGACGAAAGTGTGCTTATGAGTTTGGATGCATGCTGAATTAACCTCATGGTAAATAAGCACGAGGACCTACAAAAAGCAGTAAATAAGAAATGTAACCTGTCAGCCTGGTGATGCACATGAACAGGACAGGACCTAGTTTAGTGACCCACCGTACCTCTTTCTTATCTCTTGACCATTTGGATCCTTAGCTACCTGATATGATGAAGTAAATGGGACACTGTGCTTGACAAATGAATATTGATGAGCCAATGACTCACGGCTTTTAACAATTTATAATGAGAAGCATAGCGGATGGTGCCTGAATTCATAAAGGTATTACACAACTATATGGTGTAAGGTACTTCCTGATGGTAATGCTCTTGGACGTAGAGGAGCACCACCACCTGCTCTTGAGGAAAATAGCGAGTGGCTTTCTTGCTGTATTTTGACTACAGTCAGCTCTCTAAAATGTACTTGTTTTCCAGTTGTCTGTTTTGCAGCTTTACACAACTTGCGCTTGGAAAAATAAAATAAGAGAACTAAAGATGATACCTGAATTTAAGAACCCAGAAATATGAAGTGGAGAACAAGCTCTCCATGCTTTTCACAGAGACACCTAACTCCCCTTCAGATGCCAATCCTGTAACCAGTGAAAGACAGCCAGTTTTCTTGTAGTGATTTATCACAGACTGTGTCTATTAACTATCAGCAAATAAAGAGCAGTGAGAAACTTGGCATGAAATAAGTTGCAGTTGTGTAGGTTTCAGGTTTTGGGGGTTTTTTGTTTGTTTTTTTTTGTGGTTTTTTGTTTTGTTTTGTGGTTGTTGTTGTTGTTGTTATTGTTGGTTGGTTGGTTGGTTGGTTGTTTTCCCCCCATGACATGACTATATTCTGAGGGAAATAGAGATTGGCTGCACTTGTGAAATCATTCCCTAGATTTCCTGACTTTAGCTGAATGTTACCAGAGACTTCAAGAATCTGAAAGAAGCACAACAACAAAATAAAGCATTACTTTTCAATGGGAACTTGTGGGTAGGGAAGAGCTGCCTTTATTTCTAGAGTAGGGCTCAAGGCTATGAGGAATTTTTGTAGAGCTAAAATGCAAATCCAGGATGGCACCTTTAACACATGGCTACATCCATTGTCATTCCTCATTATTAATCTGTTGCTACAGCCTTACCCATCACCATTTGGTTGCTTACATTGACAAGCACGTTAAAGTACATTACCAACTATGTTTCTTGTATTATTATCCCCTAGTATTTTTTTTCTACTTCGCACTTCTCTTGCCTCACAGGTTTTATCTTGCCTGGTTTTGGGCAGAATTGGTTGTTTGTAAAATAAGTGACTGGGAGTTTTTCTCTTCTGCGTTGGCTCTTCCATCTGAGACAACCTTCTGCATCTCCACCCTAGATGCTGAGCTGCATTAGTGTTCAGTTGATTTTATCAGTCATACTCATTTGGGGATTTTCAGTTGCTCCATCAGAAATCTTAGCTCCGTTGTCTGTTGATTATAAAGTCCATTGAGAAGGAGTTACGCATCATCTGCATATTCCATATCATTATCTGTAAGGCTGGTCAGCAACAACTAGAATTAAAAGTATGTTTACTAATTACTATTAATGATGCTATGCTGCTGCTGTTTGCAGTAACCTGATGCAGATATTTTTTTTTCCTTTCCCAGGTAACTGATTTCGATCTGAGATTGCTGATCAAGCTGCAGTTTAACAAAAGTTACTTCTTTAATTAACTTTAAATAGGAAAATGGAAGAGAAAATGCCACTATTTCTTCTCAAATCAGAATATACCATCAAGTCTATTTACCTTAATCCATGACTATGACCCTCTTATTCCTGTTATTGACCAGTAATTCACATTTATTGGGTAAATCTGTGCAAGTAAGTGCTCATCCCTGAAGCAGGCTGTTCCCTGCCTGGCTCACAGTCAGACAGAACTTGAAAAAAAGGCTTCCCCAAGTTGGCCACCCGTCAGACCTCTTACTTTATCGACCATTGTAAGATAAATCTCCAAAGCGTATTTAGTTTGCAAACAAAACTGGTATTGCATAGCCCTCTGTGGGCATTTAAAACCCATTGTTTTGTTCTATTTGATAACATTTGCTATTGCTTATTACAATCATTAATGTTTTATGAAGTGCTGCATTTATTTACTTAATGTTATTCCAAATCTTTTCTAACCAGTCCTGGACTGTGTGTGCCTGGAATGCTGACAAGCAGCAGTGTTCATGGGTGGTTAAGTAGGCAATGAGCTATCCACCACCCCACTGTGGAACATAGAGTATTTTTGAAAGGTGTAAGAACAAATGTATTTCCCTCTCATGCAATACAGAATGTAAATTAGATTTATAGCTGGCAATGGTAGAAACAGATTCATTGGTATGGCAAATACAAGCTAAACTTTGCTTAAGCCTTGTGCAGGGGCAGGGCACAGTGGCTTACTTTCCAGTAGCAAACTCCTGTTCCACCTGGTAAATAAGTTGGTCAGTTAAGGGTCACTCATAATGCACCAGAATAGTCTGGTTGTATGTATTATTCCAGCACTCAGATGGAAAGTTGGGTAAACTGCTGCTTCAACAGCTACAAATCCTACTTTAGTTATGTGAAAAGATTTCTTTGCTTCTTTGTTGGTCTGTCTGACTCTTTGTGCAGTACAGCTCTAAGTTGAATCATCCTGGGTAGTGATGGTGACTAACAGGTATTTCAAGACTATCTTTATTTCCTGAATTGACAGGAATATCTGTGATTAAAAATGAGTAATGAAGTGTGTCATTTAAACTGAGAGTGTGCTCTGTGAGATAGATACAGTCATGAGAAGGTCATGCGTTTGTTCTGGTGAACTCACTGCTTGAAAGCTAGAAATTCACCTAAGAAATTTAATATTTATAGATGTATTTTAAAAGTAAAAAAAGGTAAGAGATGCCAAAACAGCCCCTGATACTTTGGTATAGTTGACACATATTTAAGCTTTGAGATCTCGGTTCCCAACCAACCAGACAGCAGAGATCAGTTCAGCTTCTAGCAGTCCTGTCCTTGAGAGCAGATCTTCCTGCAATAACCAGGATATGTGGCAAAAGGCAGTGACAAGGTCAGGTCTTAGCGCAGCAGCAGACTCACAGAAAGTGGTAATGCAGTAAAAGCCATGGGTTTTGTCAGCGATGCAGGCCACTGAGCTGAATTTGGGGTTATTGACTTGGGCTCAGTGTCTTGCAGAACAGAAGCATGTGAGTACATAGCCCTTCACATACTAAATTCCCTGACCTCTCAAAATATACAACCTTAAACTAGCTTGCAGCATGTAATTTTTAAAAAAGAAAGGTTTATTATTATTATTATTTTTAGAAACACTGTATTGACTTTGCTGCAGGCAATGGGTAGATGGATAAGGCTGCTGTGTCTCAAGGAAGGATGGTTAGCATTCAGCTGGAGTAAATGATTGCTGTTAACATTCAGCTGCAATTAATGATCCCTGCCAAGACACAGCTCTGCTGCAAGCTCCTCTGCTGCTCTGGTTCGGGGTTACTGCATAGAGGGTGTAGAGCCTTCCAAAACCTTGCATTCAGTTGTCTAGCAGTTGTTAGAATATCAGATTTCTGGGGGGATGAAAATGTGTTTGAATATTTGGAAAAAAACTAAAAGGTATAGAAACTTCAGCAGCCTGAGAAACAATTAGTGCTCTAGATAGCTTCATTATAAAGCAACTATCATGTATATGTTGACTAGAGGAGATAAGGATGGTGAGAGGTTAAAGGAGAGATGTTTGTGACTTTATAAATGTGATACCAAATGCAATCGGCCACCTACAGACACAGTTCATTAATACCAAATTTTATTT
>NW_010209306.1:9649-42274 GCF_000695765.1 Mesitornis unicolor
ACAGATAATAATTGGGCGAAAAAATGGACCATTAAACTAGTCTCACAGAAAAATCTTTCAAAAGCTGCTATGAATTTAGGGAAAATGAAAGGTCTCATGGCTATCTGACAGAAAGGAGAAGAATGGTGGTCTAATTCTAACAAAAACATAAAGCAAGAGAATGTTAAATTAAGTCATAATAACATGAGGCTAAAGAGTCACTGTGTTGTCTCATTTGCTGCGAGTGTTGGCTTCTAAAGATTTCAGTGACCATGTAAAATAATTAATAATAATAATAATAATAATAAAAATTACATGGCCCTTTCAGCTTTAATCATGCAGGTAGAATGCACAGCCCTCTGCAAACTGAATTCTCTGACCTCTCAAAATGTACGGCTTTAGGTCAGCTTCTAGTGCAAGGTCTATAAAAAGAAAGGTTTAGAAAGAAAGGGTTTTAGGCGGTGTGTGTTGGGAGTGGCAGGATGCCAGGGGGGATGATGGCTTTCCACCTGATTTGTGTAGAATGAACGCGACTTTTCCAGCAGCATCACTTACCCACACAGCCCATGGCCATCTCCTGCCCACATCCTGGTGCTGCTGGTGGGGCAGGACAGAGCCAGAGCCACTGCCCAGAGCCCGGGGGGTTCTCCCAGCCGCTGCCCAGGTGGCCTCAGCAGCAATGGGCACCGCTCACTGATTCTCCCAGCAGGAGCAGGAGCAAGGCACTGCTGAAAACCCTTGGTCTGGTTCTGCCAGCAGGGTTGGAGTAGTGAACTCCACAATATCACTTACACATGTTTTCTATGGTTATGTTGCTGTCTGCTTGTAACCACTCTGAACCCAGGTCCTGTTCCTTCAGCTGCCTCTGTGCAGGCTGTGATCAAACCTCTCCGCTGTGTGGAGCCCTGGGAAGTACCAAAAGTAGACTTTTTGAAACACAGCTGTACCTGAGAGAACATTGCAAACCTGCAGGAGGCAAGATAGGAGAGAATAATGCAGGAAATCTTCCATAATTCAATATCTAATTTGGTTTGACAAGAATCTGTCAAGTCTGAGTATTTTCCATTACCTCTAAGTGACATAATTATTCTTTTGAACTCCCCAAGAAAAATAATTGTTAATGGTGTACACAAAAATGCAACTGAGCTACGCTACAGTGTACGAGCTCATTTAAACTTTCTTACACAAGAAAGTCTTGCCTGTTACAGCTGCTGCTTTTACTGATGTATTTCCCATATTGACTCTCTGGGTTTTGCCATGAGTAGTTGTTACATTTAGTTAAACTTTGGATACCTGTGTTGCCTTTGAGAAGCGAGGCACAGGTTCCCATTGAGCATGGTAACTTTTTTTGGAGGATCGTAACGCAGTTCTTAAATTGCTCCAACAGAATGTCTGGCACTTCTACCAATATTTATTTTGTTACCTCTGCTATTACTGTTGCTGTCTTTACCCCCTGCTGGTTCCCGCATCCTAAGCTGGCAAATACAGCTTGGTGGCTATAAATAGCTGTTATTCATTGGGAAAATTCGGCTCCTGAAAGCAGTTGCCTTCTGATGAGTGTTTAAGTGGCAATCTGAGACCACTTGTCAGCACCTGCTAATCTGAGATTCATTCTACTTTCAAATTCACTGTCTTAAGTAATGGCATTTCAATCAATATGTGTTTGAAAACATCTTAGTCTTTCATAAAGAGCAAGTTTAGTGCTATGAAAATTCTTTTAAATAGGTAGATTTAGATACTTGCTGGCCTATCTCTCAGTGCACAACGCACAGTAAGATATTACTAAGCAATTAATGGAATAGTCTTGTCTTCAAAAATGAAGAATAAAAGCCTTTTATGACTGTCCGGAATTCCTTCTTTGCTATCGCATCCCAGCATATTCCTTTAGCAAATGTCTATGCTCTGCATTTTTTACTTTAGAAATACTGTAGCTTGGATTGTAAAGTCAAATTGCAGGCAGCTCAGTTTGTGCTCTTGTGATGCACTGAAGCAGCTGTGAAGCAGCATTGACTTCATTTCTCCACCACGTCTTTGAAGAGCAGAGTTTGATGTCTTGGGTAATTCTGGAGACTCAGAAGAATAGAGACAAAGGAGGGGTTGTTGCTGTTTCTAAGCCATAACTTCTTCCCTGTGAGGCAAATTCTGTGGCACATTGCTCTGCTTTCACTCTAACCTTGACCTTTTCTACTGGCTATTTAATTCAGGATGTTAACAGCCTCGCTGTGTTCACAGCTTATGACCTTTTTGTACGGTTTCTTACACAACTGCGAGAAAAATGACTTGAGGCCTTCCGAGTGCCTTCTCTGCTGTGGAGGACCCTATGGTTTGTTTTTCAAGGAAGCGCTCTGATCGTCTGTGACAATTCCCCTCAACTGAGCACATTGAAAACTAGACCTTTCAACTCCCCTGGGTGTGTGTGCTCCCAAATTCAAATTTTCAGATGCAGATGGAGTGCTAGTGGCTTAACTCTACAGCTGTAGCTTCTTGTCACCGGAGGCTCTTACAGACCTAACAATACATTTTAAACTTCAGTTGCTTATGCAGGGGAGGGCATTTGGGGTTAGATGATGATGATGATGATGATTAGTTTACTGAAAACCAACTGGATTTTCTCTTTTGAAGATATCCAAGATCTTGATTTGCTTAGTGCTACCTGGAGGTAGATAAGAAAAAAAAATGCATCAAAAGCATCTGTCAGTTTTAAATAAATAGATCTTGTTTTTAATTAAAGATGAAATGTGGTGGGCAGGACGGCTTCAGCATTTTTTATAAAACATTTCCTCTTTAGTAATCACCCTGGACACAAGTTTACTGCAAGAAGGATTCCTTTAAGCGTGCAAGCAACTGCAAGCACCAAAGAGATTTTTGTAGTGACAAAGTTCATTCCCATTACTGAGAAAATGAGAACTTGGCTCTGCAATCAAATCAAAATACGCTGACTGCAGCACTGGCCTCCAGATTTAGTGGAAGACTTTTTAAAGAAGGAAAGTTGAAATAAGTTCTTAAGTAGTTTTCTTGCCTGCTAGTCTGAAGTATTTCCAGGCAGATTTACTCACTTCAAATGGGGCTATTCCATTTTACATCTCTTAAATGGCAATGGTTTAAAATATTGATTTATTTTTATTTGATTGTAAAACATTTGAGTTTAACCTATTTATAACGCAGATAAGTCTTACAAGTAAGACTTACAGTAAGGTTATTTTCCAACTTTGGATGACTGTAGGCACAGATTTAGACCAACATCACTCCATCTGTACCATCGCAGAACTAAGAATGAGGGATGCATAAGCTGATCTAGAAAATATAACATAAACATCTTTAGCTGTGTTAGTGTAGGGTGCTACAAAAGTAACCGAAGCTTTTATTTGTTCGCAGAAGATTAAAGAAACTGCAAAACCTTACAGCTTGCAATGTCAAAACCAAAGGAAAATGATACCGCCCTATAAGGCAGTTGAAGAAGAAAAGGTTCATGTTATCTGGTAGTGATAGCAGTTCTGTTAGGGACTTCGTTACAAGTGGTGTATATTTGTTTCTATAGACAGATCCTTATTCTTTCACAAAGAGGAACTGTGTTTTCTCTTAAAAGTAAGATTATCTTATATTAGTCTAGAGTAATATTCTAAAAATTACTTACAGAAGTAATGGGCTGGGATATAAATAGCCTCACACTGCACAGTGGAGTTTTCATGTGACAGATAAATTACAAAATAGGCACGGTTCTGGCCTAACGGGATTTATGACTGTGAAGGTCAGCAAACTTTGTAATAGTTTCTCTCTAATTTGAAATTTACTGTGCTTGTGTAGGTTGCTCTGACTTCCAGATGGATTATAAATGGTAGTGTGCAGATGTTCTCACAGATTGTAACACACATTACCTCTTAGATTATTCTAATGTAATTAATAGAGGTGTTAAACTCTCGCACGATCAGTATCCAAGTGGTGATTCCAGAATTTCCTTTCAGCCCAAATACAGACTAAGAAGGTGCTCTCTTTACAGACAGCACAAAGAATAGGAGGGTACAGATGCATTGACTGGATGCTCAAATGTGTTTTATAATGCATTTGCAATTGGTATCTTTGATGGCAACTCCGTTTCTCCCAGGCAGCCACAGCCTCTAGTTCAGGTGCCCCAAAGAGTTTAGTTAAGGGAGAAACAGCATCAAATTAATTATCTATGCCTGATGCATTTGAATATGGATTTGCATATCACACTCCTAAAGAGACTTGCAAGTGGCTGTTTCTATAAGCGTTGAGCACCCAGATATTCTAGCTCAGGGCATCATTGGTAGCTGAGAGCTGCAACCAATTTGCATACTGTAAATCATGAGATATTTTATAACCCCATAGAATTCATTTAGCGTATCCAGATATTATCTGTGTGTAATCCCAATGGCTTTGTTGTGCACTCTCAAAACAGCTGAGGAAGTGTGGGATCCTCTGCATCGCTTCTCTCGATGCATTGGCTTCTTATCAGCTCAGACTGTGTTCTGACACCACTGTCCCTTAAGTCAGGTTGTGCTAATGCTGCTCTACCAGGACCCTCCTACATACAAAAAGATTTAGAAATTTACTGACTTTGTGTCAGAGTAAATACTGGGTGGTGAATGAAGAGGTCGGCTGCGTTCTTTTCATAATGGGGGTCAGTAACAGTGGCAAAGTGTAAATACTTTCATGGCACAGCACTGATTTGAATTCTGATGCATATAGAAACTTAATTCTTCCTGATTTTCAAAAACTTGAGCTGATTGATTCTGATGTATATAGAAACTTATTTCTTCCTGATTTTCAAAAACTTGAGCTGATTCATAGACTACAGAGCATAAGGAAAAAGCAGAGCAGGTAAAGAGGATGAATAAAACACGGTCATGAACAGTAAGAATGTTATGGGGCTGTGTGCAGCTGAGTTTAAATAAAACACGATCATGAACAGTTAGAATGTTATGGGGCTGTGTGCAGCTGAGTTTCAAGTGGAAGTGGGTTTCTGACTGAGGAAAACATGCAAAAAAACCCCCAACCCACCAAACCTACCCAAAACCATCAAACAAAACTCCCCCAAAGCACATCCTACACATGGTACTGTGATAGAGGGCTTGGAGTCTTAGTGCCATACATTATGTAGGTAGGAGAAACAAGTAATTTTATGATTTAGAGGTAATGCCATGCTGCTTCTGCAAGCTAAGATAGAAATAAGATCCATGAGCACCTATAGGCAAGAAAACACATAAAAGTCAATCATTTTAGTGGGAGGCTATTGCACCACTACAGTAAAAATGTTAAAACACAACAGCTATGAATAACAAGAAGAGGAAGGGGAATAAATTATATGACAAGTTACAATAGCACAATTCTGTCTGGGATTAGGGATTATACTGATGTTACTATCTCAGTTTAAAAAAATCATGTTCTCAATTGGAAAAGCTACACTAGTACAATAGTTACTGCCTTTCCAGGCACAGGAAGCTCCTCTTTTTATCTATATATTTATATTTCTGTTTCTTAGTACCTTAGCTTAAGGTACAACTAATAATAAAGTCTACTTGTATTTATTCCAGTGCCCATGATATGTAATATAAATGCTTTATTTCATTTTATTTTATTGCATTTAATTAATCTTGGTTTATAGAAAAGGCAGATGTTCTCAATGAGATTTTCATATAGGTCCTCTCAAGGTAAAAGGAAAGGTGAAGGATGTAAACCAGTAGATTGAAAAGAGATTGGTTCTAATCATTACATGGCTTTTAATATACAGGCTGCTCTGCACCTCATTTGTACTCACATTGAAAGGAGATTCCTAGCAGGAAAGTCACTTTAGGCAATCTTCATCTCTCATATCATGAGATAGGAATTTATCCTGTGACAGAGCAACTGGGGACTCGGTTTGATTTGACTTCCCAAATACGTTGATATGCTTTCTCTTAACCAAAAAGTGAAGTGAAGGTGCACTAGGTGGCATTTAAACTAATATTAGCTGCTGCTTCCTGGAAATATTTATGGTTTGTTACTGAAAGCTAAAGTACTGGCTCAACTTCTGTAATGTAACCACATCTCCCTTGGAAATTGCCTTACACATGGCATTTTCCAGAGGTGAAATAACTACTCTTCAGAATTACTTGTAACTACCTCAGCAGCAGAAGTCATTGGTGGCAGAGATGAGTCAGTGAAGTCTGGAGGCAGTAACTGAGCAGGTATTGGCAGCTGGGATTTTGCCACAAGATTGCCTGTTTCCCTGGACAACAAACAGTTGTTTGCTCAGAACTTTGGCCCAACACACAACTGCAGTTCCTGCAAGGAGATTTGGGCCATTCTCAGATCTGGAGTGAGCCTTCTTAACCCTCCCAGTGAGCTGACTAAACATCAAGAAACAAACCACTGCATGGGATTTTAACCATTTTGTGTACCTCAGTAAGAAGGACTAGGAACTTACATTGAAAGAGGAATAAAATCAGAAATACTTTCTCATCTTTTTAATGCTTGGCTACTGTTTCTTTTTTTCTGTTAATTTTTCTCTAACTTTCAAGATGAGAAACTTAATGTACAGTCACTAGATTCAAATGCTAAACCAAAAGTCCACAGAAGTGCATTTGCAATTGAAATGTAATTTGCAGCAAAGAGAACACTCTCACTTTAAGCAATATTGGTTATTTCTATGAAGAACCTAATCAGAAATTTAAAAAATGGCATTGCATGGCTTAGTCTATTAACACCTCATACAGATTTTGAACTTGAAGCACTCGTGATAACTACTCTGAATGAGATTCATGGACTCTGAATTGTTTGCTGAGGGGTAGGATCGAATGTTTCAATTGATAAAGGAAATCGTACTTGAAGCTCTGAGATCTGATTTGGAATTTGAGCTGTGATAGGGGTAGGGAAGGGCTGGTGTTTTCTCTGTATTACAGCTGTTGGTCTCTCGGTCAGAGGGCCATATCCACATTTAGTTTCTGTGAGGGAAGACCCAGAGCAAGTGCAGAGATCTGGGAGAGATCTTAGACATCAAGAAAACCAAAGACCCTTACACTTGAGCCTGATGTGACTAAACAAAAGAGCAGGGAGTTTTTCCAGTGTAAAGATTAAGATGAGAAAGTCTCTAGAGTCACATGGAGTTATGAGCATAAAATACAGAAGTGGAGTTTCAGATTTGAAGAGTGACTCTGGATTCTCCATCTTTCTCCCAAATGGATAGTGATATTTATGAGGCAATAGGAGTCAAGACACTCAAGCTTTCTTCCTGATGTGTCTGGTTGCCAGTAAGTGAATTTTAGTGCACACATAACTGCTCTGGAGTTGGCAGCTACATCTGTCTATTCATAGACTGTACCAGCTATGGTCATCTTGGTGCTCTGTGGGAAGATGGATGGGTGGGCTGGCAAAAAGCTGTCTTTAGTGATAATGAAAGTGTAACAGCTTGGGAAAATGCCTTTCTGTGGAGTTGTTTGGGCTGAAAACAAGCCAGGCACATCAAAGGAACTAAATCCCTGACAAGGAGCTTGAAAAATAGGTCTGGGCACACAGAGGAACAAGAACCTGGCAAACATGGGAGGGAATGAAAGTCTAACAGACGATGTCCAAAAAAATAATGTTTGAGAATGGACGCCTCTTTCTAAAATTCAGTTATTGCTTTACTGAATGCTTTCTCTTAGAAGGCATCTAAGAATTGATGTTTTTCTGCCAACCTTTTCCTATACAGCTGCCACGTTCTGTTTATTTCTGGTTTTAATGAATCTCTCTGAAAATACCTTTTGAGAATTAGACTGACTCGTATAGGTTGTCACCTTTGACAGAACAACATATTTTCATGTGTCAGGAAAGGTAATAAAGGATGAAGGCCTGGAGTTGGGAAGCTGTTATCTTTTTCTTATTTGTTGCTTTCTTAGGAGACTTCAAAAACTGAGCAGTCGTGAGTGGGCAAGGAAACTGATAGGAAGAGATCCAGGAGCAGCGAGCTGCACTTTTTGAGAAGGCAGCTCTAGTGAAATGATCAGTGTTGGGCAAGGAGTTGAATTTAGGATTGATTTTGGGTCATATCTCAGTAGTTTTGTCTGTGACAGTAGAAGTAAGAAGTTATGCTTGAATTCAAAACACTCAAATAGTAGCAGTGAAATGAGGGAGACATCTGCCTCCCTCCTCAAAATTAAACATTAAAAATATATATATATATGCTCCACAGGACTTGGTTTTAAATCTCTGTTTCATTTGCTTTTGCAAGTTCTGGGAAAATGGATGAAAAGAGAACCTGAAAAACAAGTTAGAAACAGACTTGATGTTGTATTTGCTGTAGTTCTGACTGCGGAGAAGCAAACAGGAAAAGTGTCTTTACTAATCCTGTATATTTTGCTGAGCTTCCATGTAGATCTACAAGCCCTTCTCTTGTCAGCAATGAAGACTCTTTAGTATGTTTGAGCTTATGTGTAAGGGCATTGTACCCAACCAGTTAAGGCAACGTGAATCAAACCCAATCTTCTAGGATTTAAAAACTATTTTTTCTTTAAATATTCTCATGGCTTCTTTTCTACCCCAATCACCCCCTATTATTTTCATCCAATAGTTTCTCATTCACATCCTTTTACTTGTAAAAGTATTATAGGCAACTTTCCAGAAATCTTTTAGATTTTTTTTGGCAGTGCTTGTTAGTGATCATTTCTCCAGCAGGTCCCTTTCTTCTATCCTGCATCAGCAATAATTTTTAATACATAACTGCTACTGGGCACACGGCCCAAAACTTCTTTTTGTCACTTTTAGTGACCTGAATTTAAAGTCTGAAGGCAGCAGAAGCTGTGGGGCTCAGAAGCTATGAAAAATGAAGATAGAATTAGCTACGTGAACACAGTCATCTTAGGTTTCCATCTGCAGAAAGAATTTCAATGTTGTTTCAGAAAAACCCGCTGCAATGTCTTGTCTTCCTGACTGTGCTCCATTCTGTAGTGTGATTTCCAGGCAGGACACCAGCAGATCCATCAATGCCCTCCTGCCCCTTCAGGTCACCGACAGCGCAGTCACTTGTGATTTTCAGTCCCTCCCTAATGGGTTCGTACCCAGTTAATTACAAAGGGCCATTTTCCTGGGTTACAGCCAGAGAGTAAAGCTTTCTGGAAACCACTTTTCTCTACGTATCTGAACTTTTTGCTCCCGAAAGGCGAGGGCCGTGAAGTTCACTGTTCATCCACAGAGCGGATGATAGCAGTGCCAGTTTCTGTAGGACCAACTTACGTGAACCCTTGACATGAAGGATCAGACCTTTGAAATGAAAGGTTAATTAAATGTCTTATGTTTTGAGTCGTACTTTTTCGAACAGTAGTGCTGATTCAGTCTCACTGCAAATTTGACTAAAGCCAACTTGCCTGCAGCAGCACTTACCGTGTATCTCCATTATCTTTGAGATATTTTTAAGAGCCAGGCTTAGCAATTCAGCTAGACCTATTTCATTCTATTTTCTAGTCAAAAGTAGCCCTCAAGTTTGACATACACTGCGTGAGGCAACTTTGAGCTGGCAGAGGTACTGGAGAGGCTTATCTTGCATCAGCAAAATGCTTTGCCTGTAGTAGGAATTAAGGAGAGAATATGGTTCAAAGCTTTTTGAGTATAATTTTTGACTTGAAAAAGTGGCTCACTGAGGCTGAAGCTTCTGACAGGAGAATAACTATTGATTAAGTTTTCAGCAATAAGCCTTTCAGAAACCTATGGTAGACTTTCAATGCACTCTCCTGGGATTGGGAGTAGGGGGGCACAGCTGGGAAATCCAACCACCAAGATCCAATCCAACCAAAGATTTTTCTCTGACATTGACAGAAATGAAAGCCATTTTCTAACCATAAGTTCTGGTAAAAGTCATAACCCATCATAGCCTGCTTGTTTCTAAAGGGAGCTCAGTCTTAGGAGAGGTGGTGGCTCATCTTGCGATGTCTGTAAGATGTCTTTTTGTGTCATTTGTCTTGTCTTTTTGTGTCATTTCCCCTTGCTTGCTGAGATTCCCAGTTTTACTGTGGGGACTCAACTGGTTGTGTAAGAGTTGCTGCTGTTTGCAGCGCAGCACGTGAGCATAACCGAAGTCAGTGCCTATTTACTGTGTGATGATTCAACGGTTACTTCATAACCAGCTGAAAAGTCTCCGCAGTGGAAAAAAGACATTTTCAGAGGTAGGTATAGATAGGGAGAGTCAGAGAGGAGAATTTCCCAGGATAAGTTGTTCCTCACTTCTGAGTGAAACCCTTGAGTAACTTTATCAACTTGGTGTATGTTGATGCTGCTGCTTGCAAGACTGGGAATTATGAATTCTCAGTAAATCTGTGTCTTACACTTCACTCTAAATCTATCCCCAGTATTTGGGGTTTGTTTTTGGGTTTTTGTTTTTCAATTAATTCAAGATTAGCAGATTTTAAGAGCAGAGCAACCTACAATGAGCCTATGAAATGAGATCAGATGCTTTTCTCAAATGAATTAATGAATAAATTTGGGATAATTTTTTCAAGAGGAAAAATAAATGGTGTCCAATTACTCTGCCATAAGGAAACAAAACATATACAGAAAATATAAAAATATCAACATTGCCAAAATGAAACATGACAAATATTTGTTCTGAAGACAATTGAAATGATCTTTTTAATTTGTTTACTTTCATTAGTGCTTTGAAACACAAAAAATATGTATACAAATATGTAATACATACTGGAGCTCTAAGATTATACATAATCTAAAAGAACCTACTGTAAATAACTTACAGAACATAGACAGCAACACTTGTCTACCTGTTGCATTTGTCTGTGTATATAATTTGCATAATTTCAACCAGAATAATAATAAAAATAATTGATCTTCGGGATTTGGGCAAACTTCTTTGTTACAGAAGTTGAAAAAGATTCCCTGATGATTTTTAGGATTCTTTTTGTTATTCTTTCAAAATTAATTGTTGAAAATAACATGGGTTGGTTTTATTTGTTTGAAGAGTCCCTACAGTCCACTTGGTCTGAAGTTTCCAAACACTCATGGCAATGGAAGGACTGGGAAAGTCAATACCTGAATTACAGTTTGGGTGTGATTAATGAAGTCCTAGTCCTGAACTGAATAGGTGGTGTATTTCTGTATTGGGATGTGCTGTTCTCCAGCCTAGAAATACTTTTAGTATTTCAGCACTTTCTTACAAAAGCATTCACAACTACTTTGGAGGGTAGAGAGGGATGTAAAATATCAACTAACTGTCTTCATTTCTCTGGCATAAGAGCTACTATTGTGAAAGGTCCCCTCATTAATGTTTATAAATTTGTAAAGGGTGAGTGTCAGGAGGAAGGAGCCAGGCTCTGCTCTGGGATGGCCAATGCCAGGACAAGGGGCAATGGTCCCAAGCTGGAGCACAGGAGGTTCAAGCTGAAGATGAGGACAAACTTTGTGAGTGTGAGGGTTATGGAGCATGGCCCAGGCTGCCCAGAGAGGTTGTGGAGTCTCCTTGTGTGGAGACACCCAAAGCCCTGGCCGTGTTCCTGTGTGACTGCTCTGGTGATCCTGCTGTGGCAGGGGTTGCACTGGGGGAGCTTTCTAGGTCCCTTCCAACTCCTCAGATTCTGTGAAAGGGGCCCTAACCTCAGAGTAGTGGAATAACAGGGCTATGTGGTATCCAGTTCCCTTTTCAGAAAAAGGAAACTTGGAGCTTCATGAGTACAGTTTAATATGTAGTGGGGAAAAGGAATTTCTGAGTATTTTGCCTTTTAACTAAAATACCATATCTGCCGTATTTACTTCTCAGGTACTCCCTCTTTATTATCTCTTTTGCAGATGTGATTTGGTTGGTGTGAATGTTGATTAAACGCATACTTTGATAGAGTGCTAAGATTTGTATAATCAAAACATGATTTTTAGCAAGTAGAAGTAGTTTATAAAGGTCAGATCACACATTTGGGAAGAGAATCAACCTAATCCGAGTTTGATCACAGTGCAAGGACTGAATACTTAAATAGTCCAGTACACATTACATGTAGTAACTTGATAAAATATAGGTAGTTTGCAGAGAGAAGAAGAGTAAATCAATTCAATTAATTGATATCACAGTGTTTGTGTAGGGCTGTTCAATTCATAGTGGCACCTCAGAATTTATTTGATGTGTATTTAAAGAAAGAATTCTCTCTTATTTTGGTTGAGATTTTTAGATAAGGTTGCCTGCATCAAGATTGGAGAAGCTGGAAAAAAATAAGCTGTCATGAGTTTACTAAATTAAATGCTTAATTAATTCATCAGCTAATGTGCAATATACACAGAGTTTTAGGTTAATCAAGAAAGTTGGAGAAGTTGAGTAGTGAGCAGAGTGTTTCCTGATGCAATAATAATAATATATACAAATAATATATTTATATATAAATAAGCAATACGAATATTTTAGTGTGAATTTCCTTCTAGGAAACCCAACGATTTCTTGTTTGTACTGGTTGTTGAAACTTAACACAGTTAATTTATAAACTTGTTTTATTAATTTACATTTACAGTGGCTAATGATGCCATTTAGTTCCATCAGGACTTAAGTATTTAAGTAACTCAAAAGTTTAGACTTCTGATGGCTACCAGAGTTGGAGGCTCTAAAAGGAGAAGCTTGATAAAGTGCAATCCACTAATCCACTAAAATCTTTGCAGATTTCTGTATTCCTAGTAGTAGTTCTGTCTGTGCTAAGAACTTCCAGATATATGTGGTCTTTTAGTTTGGTTCAGGTGAGTTCATGATAAACTGAAGCTATCTTGGACTGTTAGAGAGTGCTCTGAGTGCAGGATGACAATTCAGATGCTATTTCAGCCCTAGACCTCGGAGTAGAAAGGCGTGTGGAGGCAGAGCACTCTATATTTAGCGCTGTTAAATTACAATGCAATGGAGCAATGGTTATGACCTGCTGACATTTTGTTCAAGTGAAAACCAAAAACAAATATGTCTGCAATATTTGAAACTGCTGTCAAAGCTTCAGGGAGTTTCAGAAGTATAAAGAGGAAGAAAGATGTGAAACAAACCCACAGGATCTTGGGGTCTTTGGCCCTATCACTGTCAAAATGCTACTTCATGTTTCTGCACAAGGAAACAGTGTTTGAGACTGTGGTGGGTGACATGAGGCTTCCTCCCAGTTGTCAGTGGCTGTCACCCCAAATAGATGAAGTGCAACATCTTTTTCAGGTCTCAGTGTAAGAAATGGGGAAATGTTCCATCCAGTCTCAGGCAACACCTATGATAAGTTAAGAAAATAAAGCCATTGGATCTGAAAAAACCAAAAGAGATGGTGTTGCCATCTCCTAACACCCATAGGATTTTTTAGCACCCATGCTTTTAAGTAGAGAAGCAACCAACACGACCTCCAACTTGGAAACCATACAATTAAAATCACTGTAGGCAACAGAAAATGTTGGCTAGAGAGAGCTCACTGTGGCATGGCCACAGTTCACAACCGTAATGTTCCACTGCAGCTACCAAGCTTCAAAGCGATTTAAAGTAGAAAATAGATCAGAGATTTTGACTGCAGAACTTGTGATATAACCAGATCTGCTTGCTACTATCAGTGAGACTTAATGTGTTTCCATTCTGACCTTGGGTACATGTGAGGTTGACCTACACTGTTGGTAGGTCTCGTAGGAGTATCACTTGTGGTGGAAGTAGAAACTTCTGGGTTTCCATCCACTGGGACAGATCACTGTTGTGGTCTAATGTGTGTGACCTCCTGGTTGTAAAGTGCATTAGCTGAGGTACAAGGCTCTGTATCACATTGCCTTTCACAGAATCATTAAGGTTGGAAGAGATCTCTAAGATGATTAAGTCCAACCATCAACCCAACCCCACCATGGCCATAAACCATGTCCCCAGGTGCCACATCCATCACTTCTTGAAGTCTTTACAGTATTTCCTCTTCAGATTTGCACATTCAGACATGAAGTGTCTTAACACACTTCTATCCACAATGTAGTTTTTTCTATCCCTCCTCTCCCCGTCCCACAAACATTTTTAAAGATCTCTACGACTTTGAGATACCAAGAAAAGGGAAATGAACTTGTACTGCCTAATTGGCATCACTGAGAATAGGTTTAGGGCTCGTGCTATGTTATTTTTCACTCCATGAGTAGTCCCAGGGAAAATTACAAGGGCTGTTCCAAAACTCTTGTTTATTCAGGAGCATTCACAGAAAATATCAACTACTCCTCTGTGAGGAATAACGAGATTTTTACATATTTTTAATTAAACTGAAAACTTCCATATTTGCATAATAGGCTGGTTTGCTTGGTTGCGTAATCTTTTTGCTCTTTTTAATTATTTCTATTTCTCATGCAAGAATCCTCCTCGCACCTTCTCTTTGCTCTCTCTAAGCAGTTGTTTTTCACAGTTTGATCTTCACTGACAGCTTTCTTTTGCTGTGTTTTTGGTGCATAAAGAGCAAAACATACATTTTGGTCTCGGTGACTTTCATTTTAGATTAGGAAATCTGAAATACAAAGTGAGAACAAATATAAAATCTTCATGAGGGAGAAAGCAAAGAATGCGTAAGATCTGCAGTTTAAAAACCTCTGTAAAACCTTTCATCTTTAATCCTCTTATAATGCTGTCGCTGGTTGACAGGCAGGTGGAGAGAGTTTCCATTTTGTGGCATAGAAAGGACAGATTTGTGATTAAGGCACAGATTGGATCTCAAAGGCTTCTGGTTCAGTTTACATCTTTTGATAGAAACTTTGTACGAGTGTCGGTTTCGGCTTCACGTTGCCTGTACCTTTCCTTTCCTTTCCTCTTCTCGGTAATGCGGGGATGATGGCATTCCTCTGTCTATTTAGATGTTGTAATCTTAAAAAATGCTGTCTTTTGCACTAGGACTGTAACTTTGTTATAATCAGAAATTTAGGCCTGATAAATATTACGCAGTAGCTTCAGTTCAGGGATGCAGTTGTGCCTAAACCCTTAGGAAAGTCAGACCAAGAGCATACTCGGTGCTTTATGTCTCCATACTCTCACCTGGACTGATGCTGGGAGGAAAACACACAGTGGTTTGCAGGGAAATTAAGTGTACCAAGTGATGCATCTGTTAGCAGTATGAAATCTGCATAGTGCAACCATGAGGCAAACTTCAGTGATGCGAGGAGGAGGGGTATATGTTTATATTTGTGCTGTGAACCCTGAACTATAAGCATAAATGAATATTCATCTTTGTGCTGCCACCCAGACGCCAGTGGATATCTCAAGGGCAACTTCAGTAGAATTTCAAATGCATGTCAACATTTAAAAAAACCCTCTTACTGGAGTCTATTATTTTTACTCATGTTTTTTGACATAAAGTCGATTTATTTTGATGTTGTTCACATTTAGCTGTTGCGGCTTTATATCTCATCTGAATTTTATGCAGTTCAACTCGAGTAATCAGGTTTCTTTTCAGCTAAGAGTAGCAAGCCTTGTTTTATTTTAGCCTAATTTTTCCGCATTGCAAAGCTATGTGAGTATTTACACGGTGTTCGGTCTTCTAGACTTGCAGTATCAGTCAAATGAAGATTTCTACAGCAGGAAAAAAGTGAATTTATGAGAACAAAACCACTAGGGCAAGTGGGTTTTTGATTACATGTTAAACAACCTTAAATGGCTCCTTGAAATGGCACCAAGCTGTGCCAAGGGAGGCTCAGGTTAGAGATAAGGAGGAAGTTCCTTACTGAAAGGGTCGTCAGAAGCTGGACCAGGCTGCCCAGGGAGGTGGTGGAGTCACCATCCCTGGATGTGTTTAAAGAGCGGGTAGATGAGGTACTTAGGGATATGGTTTAGGGGGTAGACAGGAACGGTTGGACGTGATGATCTCAGAGGGCTTTTCCAACCGAGCGATTCTGTGTGTGTGATTCTGTGTGAAAGCCATTTGATATCACTTGCTTACAATTGTGATACCCCTAAGAAAGGAGATCTGCCTCTCAAGCTGACTTTGCACTTCATCCAGAGTCTATAAAATAGGCCTAGCAGGAAGAGAACACAACTCTCCAGTGTTCTAATTTTTGAACAGTAATATATTTAAAATTATGAGAAAAGAGGAACGTAAAATTTTTCAAGTTTGTTAACTCTTAAAAATGTAGCTAGTGAGTTTAAACTTCTGGCTTCCACTATTTTACCATATTTCCAGAGCTGTAGTTCTTTCATCTGTTTTCTTTTTACTTTCATTTCCTATGTAATTATTTAATTTTTTTTTTGGTAAAGGACTGCTTTTGTGTTTTAACTCCTTGCAAATCACATTATTCCTTGTAACTGATAATTTCTGAGCGTCTTTAGAAGCTGGCTATTGCTATCTGTTCAGAGTAAAATGCATTCTGTTCTACTACAGCATGAATGATTTTGATTAACATTTTGATTAGTATTTTGCCTGCTACCTATGAATTAAACAGAGCTTTAAAATTTAATAAGTTTTTTTGTTACTGAAATCGAAAAACTGGTACTTTCTGTCCGAAAATGTTCATTGAACGTATTTTCTAGGTAACATCAGAATGTTAATCCATTTATTGGAACTGTGACAAATTATTCAGATAGGGTAAACTTATTTAATTGTAGTAGTGCTCAAAGTAATGTAGGGATCTGGTGTTCTTCCATGGGGTTATTCATGATGGTCTTAGTCTACCAAGATTAGTTTTCTAAATCACTTGTCTTAATCTTCTAAGATTTTAAGTAAGACAAATAAAGAGCAGGAACTAGGCTGCCAATACTTTTTTCCTTACCTAGAAAACTTGATGGCAGCATTAATTTAAAGTTTTTCTAATGTAGAAGTTCCCCAAATACCACTTTTCAGTTCTATGCATTTTTCCCCACTAAAATAAGGGCATCTTTGAAAAGGAGAATCTTCTCGCATTTAACTCTTGCTTTGCACCTCGTATGAATTCAAGCGCACTGAGGGGTAGCTCCTCCTGTGGCAGGGAGAGTGAGAGGGAAGGCAGGAAAAGCAATAACATAACACTTAGTGTTTATTTGGCTAAATCCTCAGAAGAATTTTTACAATTATCTCAAATGTGCATGGGATATGAACGTCAACCTATTTACATAAACAAAGCCCGTGCGTCCGCATTAACTGCTCAGCATTATTGGTTGTTCCTCTTTGTAAAGGTAGGAAAAATAAATTCTGGAGGCTAAATTGTATGCTCACCCAATAAACTTGTACCCAGCTCATCCACCAGGAAATTTTACCATAGAGTATCTTATTTCAGACGTGGGATGAATGTCAAGACTTCTCAGAAAGATCAGTGTTTTATCCTTAAATTCCTTGTAAAGGTCAAAAACTCATGAAAAGGGGGATCAAATGACTCTTGAATTTCAGAGATCTTGAGCAGAGGGAACTACCTAAATTTTACTAGGTGGGCATCCTCTATTTTAATTCACTTCCCGTTAGCTCCAAAATATACAGTTACAGACATGATGTATGCTGCCATCTTGCACTTTGGCAAGTTCTGGTCCCAACTGATACCATCACTAAAAGGAGCACACAAAAGCGAAACAAGAGTAGTATAGAGTAACTAATAAAAAATTACAATTCTTAAAATTACATGTAGAAACCAACATCAGTTCACAAATAACCATTACTAGCCAATAACACCAAATCATTAATTCTCCTGGTTATCATGCAGCGCACTTGATGAGAATCATTTTTCCACGGGCGTGTGAGATTCCTTCATGGTCAGGTGAGAAGGCTTTTTAGAAGATTTTGGAAGAAAGCTATGATGTTGGTTGAAAGAATCTCACAAATTTGTTGAGAGTTCAGGGCAGTCCTACTCTTGGATATATTTGGGACTTGCGTTTGTCTCTTTGCACACAAGCGTTCGGGTATGAGGTCAGCGATGGCTGGAAGGAGGAACTGCCCTACGTTTTCTTTCAAGTGAGTGCTACAAAGGACAGAAAAGACTTCCAATGCCTAAAAAATGTTATTTTATTCAAACAGACTAATGTACTGGAACGAGGTGACTCTTCAAATAGAGCAAGTTCTGATCAGCTGTGGCAGATCATCCAGAGTCGTTTGAAACAAATCTCTCCATGAGCATTAGGAGTTTGCAGGGTGGTTTCCTGGACACAGTGCTGCTTTCTACTGTACAGATTTTGGATAGGTTTGGGATTTGAGCTAGTGTGTTTCCCCATGTAGTGTTCTCTCAGATAAATGACTGTTTGGATGATTTGGACCTGTCTGTTCAAACGCTCCATGGGACCTAGAGGGAAGAGAACAAATAGACGCTCGTGCTCATTATTGCTTCATCACCTTTGTAGCAAAGTCTAACTTAGGATGTTTCTGCAGGAAATTTAAAAGTAAACAAATTGTTCTGACAAATCAAAATTGGTGGTGTACTTGATATTCTCTGTAGTTTGTTTTAATACCTATTTTTTTTTCGTTTTGCTGGGGTATTTTTTCAAAATTATCTGTATGGGAAAAAAAGGGAGAAAACCACTTTTATAACTAAATTATGTTTTTATTCTTTAGGCCTGGTATTTCTTCCGTATCCCAAGTGTTTGAGCTGAAGAACAAATGTTTTGTTTTGATTCAAATGCTATAACGTTTAGTAAATGATCTTCTCTCATTCTTGTATAGTCTGGACCTGTGATTCTCTGACACTGAGAGGTGGCCCAGGGGCCATCCAGGGCCCAGCTCCTGTATATCTTTCCAAATTAACCAGCGAAGACTCCTAAAAATCTGTAAAATCCAAAGCTACTGGAACCAGGGTGGGCAGCCAAAAGCTGCTCATGAAAGGTTACTTGGGGTTTGAAGGAACTAATGGCAGTTTCAGAAAGCATAGTGAAAAGATAATGATTTCTGAGATTTTCAGACTGGTTGAATTAAAGTTATGTAAATTTTTAATAATTTCTTATTTTTCCTTATTTTCACTTTGATAATCAACATGAATTTTATGAGAGTCCAAAGGAAAAGATCTTATTCAGTCTTATCATACAGTGCTTTTTTTTCCCCTAGAAGAAAGGCAACATTTTTTATGTTTTCAGAACTAATTCAGCATTCTGGAATGAATTATTCAGATGGGTTTGCTGAGTTGTAAGCAAAGCTTTTAGTTCAAGTCTGTTATTCAAGATCTTTTAAAGGTCATGAACTTTCCTTTACATATTCACCAGCTATGTTTTCCATTGTAAATCTTGACATTAAAAAGGAAAGCTGTAATGTGGAAGTAGGAAGTCTGTATCTTTTCATTTACAAGAACCATCTAAATAAGGAAAGGCCATTGGCTTCTGATTTTTATAAATTGAAAAATAGGTCTCTCATGGGTATGACAAACTAATTTACCTGTGAAGCTTTTCATAAGATGTAATTAAATTCTCTTCGCAAAGCAAGTGAAATTTTGTTTGAAAGACAACACTTGTGTTTTAAAATGTCACTTTTTCCCCTGGGCTGTAACTAAGTTTCATTTAGATGGCTCTGTTGTATTTTCACCGTTCTTCTTGTGCTCATACTAACTTTCATGTAATATGTGTGTGTGAATGACTATACAGATAGGTTTCTGAGCAGTTTTTTACTCAAATTCTATTTTCTTGCTCTTGTGTATGCTGTGGTGGCAGCTTGGCTTTACAATACGAAATTCATAATTTAATTCTCTGCTGAATAACTAATCTGGTCTGTATTTAGAGGAACGCTCTACTTTTTGTTTAGTTAGCACTAGGTTATGCTTTGATGTCCTTTTCTCATGATTGAGATGAGGG
The DNA here is from genome assembly GCF_000695765.1 of Mesitornis unicolor. Taxonomy (NCBI): domain Eukaryota; kingdom Metazoa; phylum Chordata; class Aves; order Mesitornithiformes; family Mesitornithidae; genus Mesitornis; species Mesitornis unicolor. The sequence goes on from NW_010209306.1 coordinate 29,274, forward strand.
AATATCAATCTTTAACTAAACTCCTTTGCTGGCAGGAGAAGGTGAGCTTGCACAAGTGAGGGATCTGATAATTTAATCCTAATTATTGCATCCAATTCTTCAGTGTTGCAGGCTTTCAAGAGGGATGTGTAATCTGATGGCTCAGCTAGGGTAAAGTACTTAGTCACTGAATCCTTAATTTCACAGACCTTGACAAAACAAATCTACCTATGTTAACTGAAATGCACTTGGACTGAGGGAATTACAAGGCTGGTTTGGGCTGGGATTCATACTGAGCTGTATAAAACCTATTTGGTAGCAGGGAAAAGATCTAGAGAAAAGTTAAAATAAATGTATAACATCAGCCATTCTTATTAACCATTTAACTAACAAAAAGCTGTAAAATCACTGACCACTGCAAAAAAAGAAATAAAAATAATTAGCGATCTGTGTCTGGCACCAGCTAAACCAGATTTCCTTGTGAAAGCTGATGGACACTCATTCAGGGAATGGAGATGCTTTCTACTTTAAGTAGGTAAAGAAAGGTTCTCTCTCTTTCTCAGGACACTTCCAATTCAGTGATTTATTTTTTTAAAGAATAAGATAAACTTCAGAAAGGTTTAAAACATTTAGTCTCCAGCTTTGAAAGTTGTGGGTGAGTCGATTGGCCACAAAATGAGACAAGGCAGGGGGTTATGAGGATTATAATCGCTCCTATTTAGGCAGCTGATGAATCAACCCTAGTCAAGCAGTATTGTCCTTGAAGCATGCTTTTAACAAACTAATCACAAGAAAAGCGGGATTGAGTGCAGCAGTTTTATTGAAAAAGTCCACGGGTGTGTGCAATTCCTTTATTAAAATGTTTTCAAATACATTGGACAAGGTGCAATTGATGATCAAGAGTTATTCCTTTTTTTATACATTTTTATTTCCAAAACTATACAACATTGGAAAACTTCCTCTTTTTTCCCTCCATTTTTAGCTATTAATAATTCTGCAATGATAAGTAATAGATCTCCCTTCTCAATCTGCAAGCCTGCTTTCCTGGAGGTGACATTTTACATCTTTGAAAATTAAAAAAAAACAAAAGTCAGTCGTATTTACATGTGCTTAAGGTTGCATAATTGAGCATCGTACAGGTTCTGAAAACCGGCGGATAAATGGGTTTCAAGATTCACCCAGGTGGGTCGAAGGTTTGGAAATACACAGCAACTGCATACGTGTGGTTTTGTAGCCAAGACATCCTTTGTTCCCTTTGTGGGTTTGTTTGTTCAAGGCTATCTCTAAAGTGTGTGCTAGCCATGGGAAAGGTTTGTTTTAGTAAAGGTACTCATGGAGTGAAAAGCAGCACTGACAACGACTATTGCTGGTCAAGGACGTGGATGGGCAGAGAGTTGGATGTGTATATATAGTTCAAAATCAAATGTTTCCGAATGAACTCGAAGCTCTTATGTAAAAAATAATGTCTGGGCTAAAAGCTATTTTCTGGACTGGTTGAAGAATTAGAAAAGAAAAGTCACAAACACTTGTGTAAGGAAAAGAAGTAGAGCTTAACGTGAGCAAAGAACAACAGAAGCACATGGGTTAAATTTGGAAGCTGATCTTGCAATGAATAATTACTGGAAATTCAGTTGAGATATAGCAACATTACCAATGGAAAATGAAGGCTACAACTGCAGCAGACACATACAGTACACTTTATGAGCTATTATATTGGCCATACAGATTTGTCTACATGTTATTTATTTGAATCCTTAAGGCTTCTCTAATGTGTTACATGAAAGTGCTGTCTGCTTGGATCTTCCATGCACGAGGGGAAGGGGTAATTTTTCCAGGAAAAAAAAGTATTTATGTCCACATTTCAATTACAATAGCACATCCAGAGACACAAAATAAAAGACAATACTTTATGGTACCTTTGTTTTATTTATTTTGGCCCCCAAAAGATGCATGCACTAGACTTTATGTACTACAAGGTATTGAAATATTTACAGCATTGTACATGTGCTCTTAAAGGGATGGCAAAGGGAAAGGTCTATTTTTATCTGTGTGGGAGTAGAAGTTACTTTCCTAGCGTAATAATACCTATTCAAAGTGAGAGATGACTCTTCCAAAAAGAAAAGCCCACAGAGAATAAAGCTATAGCATAATTATAGCCAATGTTAACAAACTGTACAGCACTTTACCTGGGATTCTCCTCTCTGTCGCTCCTGTTTGAAACAGCAGTACCAGCTATGAGGTGATGTTGCCATGCTCCCCTTGCCCTGTCTGCTCTGTTTCTCTCTTTTCCGGCAAGTATAGCTGTATATTACCTCTTTATATTCTTTTTATGTCAAATTATTTCGGCATGTTGAATGGACATTGAATTCACGGTAATAATCTTTTGGACAAATGACGTGGCTGATATTTACGGGGTTATGGCACTAAAGAATTCAGACCACTATAAAGCGCGTTGTAAATACTTCAAGTGGAGTTAGGAAACCATCTCTCTAAGAAATTCAGTGAGTAAGGCTCATATCACCACTTTCCTTCTGCTTTTAAAGGTAAAGATATGATACCCAATACACCAGGTTAAACAAACAGAAGGCAGTTGGGAAGAAGATGCGGGCGTAGGAGTCCATTTTGGCAATGCGGATGTGTATTCTTCCGTGCCTCCACGCTCCCGTTCGACAATCCTCAAAGCAGCAAAAAAAACTGGCACAGTCCTTGCCATCGAGACACTCGTAGCCATATTCTTCATCCCTTTCTTGGAGGTGTGTGGCATTGTTCATTTGAATTGTAGCTGATCGAGGCCGGATGTCAATCGTGGGTGCCTACGGTGGAGTAGCAAGAAAAGAAAGAGATGGCAGGAGGGAGAGACGCCGTTATTATCACCAGAGCACAGGGACACAGAGACTAACGGTCAGCATGGGCATGATGGTTCTGCGTGGGCACATGGGAAACTGGGAGTTCTAATGAAAATATTACCTTGAACTTAGTGAAATCGGGTGCATCGTGCGCTTTAACTTTACATGAAAGCAGCACAGGTCAATATAAAGTTACCAGCTGTGGACAGTTAGCTGTTATGCCAAGCTAAGTCAACACTAGGGTTACAGGAAACATTCGGGACTGTAACTAATGGTGCTCTGAATTTATTTTGTGATTAGTATTTTACATAGCTGCTCGGTATCTTAAGTCAATCTGTGTTCTGCACACTGAAGCAGCTGCAATAATCAATTGGAAATGCAGGATTTTAATATAGGGTTGGTTTGTGTTGATACAGGAGTAAATGCAGGGGGGGAAAAGGCAAAAACTGGGTCATTTGAATAAGGTTAGGAGAATCTCTCCAGTTGATGTGCAGTTCGCCGTCTACTAATGTTCACCAACCAGAAGGTTCAAATATGTTCCAGATTTTATATAGTAGCTGTACATGTGTGTGTGTGTGTATATATATGTATATACACAGAAATATTTGGACTGAATGAAGCAAATTAAGCATTTAAAACATATTTGAGCCCTTGGCAAACACTAGGATGACAGGCATTGAAATTTCCTGCTAGTAGTTATTAGGATAAAATAGCAACAATTCCATTCCATAAGGATGTAAAATTTTTGGCTTTTATTTTATGTGGTTTCTTGTTTTCCCTCTTTATTTTGTTTATTTTGGGGTTGGTGGTTTTTTTGTCAAAATCTCTGCATTTCTGAATGAAGATAAGGCTTAGATGTGGAACATAGGTAGATATATTTGCTAAGAGTGTGTTGATCCAGTGACAGCATTAAAATACATTTGCATCTTACACCCTTTCAAAACTCTTGACTTTTTGGCATCAGGAGCAGTAATTGATGGTGACGTAGAATTTTGTTCAGGTCAACATCAGAACGGATTTGGTTTTCTAATCTGGAGTGAAACCACAAGGGTCAGAGCTGAGTTCTAAAAGGGTGCATTGCAGGTTTCTGGCGTGGCTGGTGCTATTGGATCCCATGGCAAATTGGGAAAGAGAGAAGCAGAAACGTTTGAACATTAAACTCTCTTCATTCATGAGATCCAATCGTGTTGGTCACTCGTGAACTTAGGTAAGTTCAGAACCACAGTGAATCAGTATTTGGGCTGCTGAATCAACTCTACCAACTATTTAGAAATAGGTAACCATTCTACTTAATGAGGAATTATCTTGAGTAGAATGCTTAGATGTTTCATTAAAAAAAACAAACAACAACCACCACTCTCATAGAAGCTCTAATAGTTAAATTCAGCAGTCGCATGCAGTGAATTTCCATTCCAAAAAGCATTATACCTTGAAGGAAAACATCCGAAGAAGCTTTCATTTTGTAGACAGAAAAGAGAGTCAGAGGGTTTTGGTTTAAATTAAAGAAGGAAAGGAAAGAAAGAAAGAGACAAAAATAATGTAAATTAAAAATATGTTTCTAAAACATAGTAAGTCAAAAAGAACTAAATTTATAGAAAGGTTGGGATAATAACAGTTTAAGCAAGTTATTTGTCATATCAACCCCCCACATTTTCACTTGTCGCTGTATCTTGTAACTACATCTGGGCCAAAGACAGAAGATATCAAATTCCACTGAGACCTCTTCATATTCCCAAGGGATTCCCATCTTTTATGTTGAGCTGCTTTGAAAGAGGAGACCATTCACAGTTTAGAAACGCACTTTTCAGAAAAAATTCCTTTTACCTCCAGGCTGGGTCCTGAGCTTCTTTCTTACTCCTGAGTTTTTTAGACTTGCGATTAGGATCCAGGCAATCATTTCTAGCTCTGCTTGTCCCCAAATGCTCACAGATAAGTAAAGAAGGAGTAATCTGCCCTTATATAGAGATCTTTACGTGAGACAACTAAATTTGAAGTGGTTAATCTTTGCTCCTTTAATTGACCTTGAAGGACACACATGTGCACAGGCCAGGACACACCACCCTCCAGAGCTGCCTCTCCCTTCTGACCACAAGAGGAGTGTGATCAAATTCAACCTTAGTGTACCTAAAGTTAGGTGAAAATTCTTCCTTTCTAGTCTTACAGGTGTTTTTCTGGCTGTTTATCCACTACAGAGTACATTATATATATATACTCTATGTTAGAACTGGAAGAGAATACCTTCAAAAGTCCTTGAGAATTTTAGCAGAGCAAATCCAAGTGGCTTCTTGACTTCCTAGATGCCTGACATGGATTTGAAAATACTCTCTCTTAATGTAAAACACTCATTCTTCACATTTTTCACAGGCATGTTTGGTTTATTTATTTTTTTTAGTTGTTTAAGCTACCTTTCCCTCTAGGATTTTACACTCCTCCTTTCCACCTGTAGACAACAGACTTTTCAGCTCAGGTGCCAAAGGCAAGGACAAGTCTGTCCTGGACAAAATAAGCAACAAACTTGTTCCTCTCTGAGCAAGGTCCCAAACCCCTAGGAAGGCTATTTCCAGGATTTTTTTTGTCATAGCTATCATATACATTTACTATTATTATTGTGTAGCAGGCATCCATAAATAACATTCTAAACTGCTCATCAAATCACTTTCTAAGGGAAAGAAGTAGATAAAGGAGATAAGAAATACAAGAAAAAGAAGATAAGGAAACAATGAAAAGGAAACAGATGCTTAAGGAGCATTAGGAAAAGCACGCTGCAGTTTGAATAGAGAAGTTTAACTGCAGTCCTGATAATAATAAAAACATTTATCTCAACAATACAGACACAAGTTAATGGCAGAGAATATTGCTAAATCTAAGACAGAGAAACCAGCAGTTCTCCCGTAAAGGTCACAGCAAGAGCTCTACCTACAGCATAAATAATTTGTTTTGGAATAGCTGTGATTTGCAGAAGACTTTGCTTAGAAGGAGCCTTATTCTAAGAAATTAGTTTGTCTGGCATCAAGACAACCCGTAATATACGAGTGCTTCATTCTCAAGGTGAATGCTTGCATTCCTGTTAATCCAAAGGAAGAGTATATATATGTAATAGCTAAGGCTGAAAAGAAAGTACAAGCATAAAGAGGGATTTAAATGCTCTCTCAGAAAACCTAATTGAATGTTAGACCTTGTTGGTAAGAAGATACATACTGGATTTTTCTTCTTTTTGTCTTTATCCTTGCTTGGCTTTCTGTTGCTGACAAAATAGTGCAAAGTCCCATATTCCACCAGTGCAGAGAAAACAAAAATGAAGCAGACTGACACAAAAAGATCCATTGCTGTCACATAGGAGACTTTGGGAAGAGATTTACGAGCAATTGTACTTAGGGTGGTCATTGTCAGGACGGTTGTAATACCTGGCAGACAGATAGAAAACAACGGAAATGTTATTACTTCATGTATCAAACTGATTTTGTCCGTTATCTCTGACCGGTTTTGAAATATGCTGGGAGTTCAAACATAGCGACATGAAACAGCACGGCTCAAGGTGCAGTGTGGATTCAATGAGAGCTTTGAGGGTTAACACGGGGTAGGAAAGCTTTAGAACGGGCACTGCAAACGCTGCTCTGCACAATAATTTGCTTGATGGGATTTGGATCTGAAGAAATTTGAGTTTTTCAGCTTTATAGTTTAGTTCTAGGGGGGCTTTTTGTTTATTTTTAATTGAGAAATGTACTTTTTGGATTCTTGTGCTCAAACCCTTTATCAGTGCTAGAGAGAAGAGAACTTGTGTCAGTGAGAAAGTGATTGTGGAGAATAAAAACTGCTTTACTGCATTCTTCAAAGGAACCTCAAAGCCAACCTCAAACTTTCTGTGCTTTTTGGGGGGATAAGTTTGGCTTATTTCTAGTTGCAGATTAATGATAGCAGTGGAATAAGACACACACTTGCAGCCATTATTTGAGATAGAAAATAAGGAAATTTCCCATGAAAGCATGCAATCCAGTAGGAATTTCAGGAAAAATATGTCTAGATTTGCATGTGTGCTACATAAAAATATAAAACTTTCATTTCTCTTGCCTAAACTCATTCTAGTTGTATGCAAAAGATGCACACAAATTATCTGCTGCTCGTTATTTGTTTTTTTGCAGATAAAGGTGGAAGGGAGGGTTCCTCAGGGCTCCTTAGAGCTGTAATGCTGTGAGGTCGGATATCTCTCGGAGCCAGACCAGTGTCTCTTCTGGCCTTCATAAGTGGCCGTAGTCTGCAAGTGAGAACTGCTGTAAGATGCCTCACCACCCCTTCTCCTTTCAGAACATTATTCCCTCTACTACAATGAGAAGAACATTAAAAATGCATCAGAACAGTTAAAATCCATCACATTTTATCTGGCAAATTTCATATCGCTGACTTTACCTCCTCAGCGGTACAAACAGACTAATTCTCAATGAGGGACCAATTGGTTTTGTATGTCCATGGCAAATCTAAAGTAACAGCTGAATGCCTTTATTAATTTTATACTACTTTAAAGCAGGTTTTATAACTTCTTTTTGGAAAGGATGTAAATAAGGCAGTAAAACTCCTGAAACTTTCTGTCACGGGAGCCACTGCTCCTCTATTCCCGTGTTTCTCTCACGGGAGCTCTGCAATGGCAGTGCTGTCCCTCATTTTGCACTCCCGTGCTCTGCGCTGTTGTTCTGTCAAGAAATGAAAATACAGAAGGAAAAACTAAAAAGATTCTCACTTGTGTGCATATAATGAAGAAGTAGGAAACGTGTTTAACTTTCTCCAGGTGAAGGTTTCTATGTTGCTGATTCTTGCAGCTACAGCTGCTTGGCACAAGCAAGGTTGCTTTGGTCTCTCCTTTAGTTTATCTGTGGAGCAGTTGCTAAATGTGTCGAAATTGCTAATTCTGATTAATTGCACCTCACAATTCTAGATACCACCAAACTCAGTTAATTCAGTGGCCTGAAGGCTACATGTGGTTGTTGGTCCCTCAAGTGGAAGTTGGGGTACTACGTCCTTCCCTTTTTACCACCGTGGCACAGAGCCAGCCAGGAAGATTGATTCCTTCTTGGTATTTATTTAACTTGTATTGCTAGTCACCACGATATGGCAGTAGAGCAAATAAAACTAAACCATCCCTTCCTCTCATCCAGCAATCCCCGTCCTCTTGATGTTTATAAAATTTACTGCCGTCATCGTACAATAATGAGTTAGAATCTGATGTAGTAAAAAGGAAAAGATGGTTTAGGCTGTGTTATTCCCTGGAAACGACTACGTTGCTCTAAATGAGGAGAGCTTATGGGGAATTGTCTCTCTTCTTACATTTACAAACTGGTGATCCACAGAGGTGGCAATTAAATATCACCATGCTTGAATAAAAGCAGGAAGGCAAAGAACTCACCCAGCGATGTTCTGGCAGGAACTGCATCCTTGTTAATCCAGAAAGACACCCAGGACAGCACAACGATGAGTGTGCAGGGAATGTAGGTCTGAATGGTGAAATACCCCATCCTCCTGCTCAGGTTAAAGTAAACGGACATGACTACGTAGTCTCCTGTAAAAGAAAAGCGTACTGAGATAGGTTAACGTGTTAAAAACCCAATATGGAATTTCTGTATAATAGCTCGGGTTTTGCTCTTCCATGTCTGGGGTGTGACCTGGTCTGGTGATCCTGCTCTGGCAGGGGTTGAACTGGATGAGCTTTCAAGGTCCTTTCCAACTCCTCATATTCTGTGATAATCTGTATATAATAAACTGCTTCACCAGATAAACTGTCAGCAAACACACGTGTACTCTTCTTCTACACTGGTATAGCTCAAGAGCTGGTGGATTCTCCACACTGGGAAAGTAAACAGCCTTGCAGGTTCACGTAGGTCATTTGGAGTTTAAGATTTCAGAGGCAACCTCTTCTTTCTGCCCGAGTCAATCCTCATCCCTCGCCAATGCCCGGTGTTGTCCGCTTGCAGCAACTGAGGTGAGGGCCAACCTCCCGTCCCCACGCTGGCCCTGTGAGCGTGCGCTCAGCTCTGCTCTCAAATAATGCATGCTTTTAGATGGGCTTTCTAAATTATTCACCTTCTCAACTATTTTTCAGGGCTAGGCTGTGTCAATAATTAATTTTTTATTTGCCTGCCGATCTTCTGTTGTATTATCTCCTCTAAAAGGGTTTGAACCCACATCTCCTGAGTGCCCAAAAAAGCCAGGCTTTTTGTTGCTCTGATGTGCAAAACACATCCTTCCCATTCAACTCTTCTGTGATTCTTCCTCCTGCTTTTTCCCCTCTCAAACTATTAAGTAAAATCCATCTGGATTCAGGAATACAGTGAAGCTTCGGGTTTTGGTGTATTTTTTCCTAAACTAAAAAACCCTACTTCTCATCTCTGCTTCAGATTACGGCGCTCCTGGGAAATCTCGATAGCAAAAGAGCTACAGAACCCCAGGCTACAAAAGACTTCATTGCAATGCAGTGAAACGCGGCCCGGAGAAGTCTGAAACGGAAGCAGAATAGGATTTGCAAATTTAGAGTGAGACAGTTTTATCAAAGAGACTTTGTGGCTAATGTGTATTCTGCTTAGATCCATACCTTCAGTTAACATCGACTTCTCTGTTTTCAGGCATAATTAAAATTTTAATTTCCCCCAGAATAATCCCTTTGAACCTGGGCACAGAAGAAACTTCAGAGATCATTTTGTAGCTGGTGCTTCTTTGTTATATTATTTTTTTTCAATGTGAATGTCCATATCCCAGGGATTAACTTGTTTTAATTTAATTATATTATGTTATAATTAAACCAAAAACTTTGGAAAAAATATATGTGTGGTTTACAAGGAGATGCAGCTGGATATAAGCAACCAATTTTAATAAGTGCCGTCTGATTATCCCCTTAATTCACAGATAATTTTGCATTAATGTGTATGTCCTTCATATACCTAAAAAACCCCTCCAAACCAAAAAGCCACCACTGATCAGGAATGCTGTAAAACTGAAGTCATAAAATTACAGAATGACTCATTCTTCATCTCCCTGGATCGTGTATGAACTTCCTGAGAAGTGATTATTTTGTCAATTTTGGGAATTAACTTTTTTAATAATTCACCTTCATATGTGCTGTTATTAGCATTAGTATTTCAAAAGTGGGGTTGTTTGTTTTTTTTCCCCTGCTATACTATGGTAGAAATCACTTCAAGCAGTAGCTATATCAGACCTCATTTATGTTTATAAATATTTAAAGGGTGAGTGTCACGAGGATGGAGCCAGGCTCTTCTCGGTGACAAACAATGATAGGACAAGGGGTAACGGACACAAACTGGAACACAGGAGGTTCCACTTCAATTGGAGAAGAAACTTCTTCTCAGTGAGGGTGACAGAGCCCTGGCCCAGGCTGCCCAGAGAGGTTGTGGAGTCTCCTTCTCTGCAGACATTCAAAACCCGCCTGGACGCCTTCCTGTGTAACCTCATCTGGGTGTTCCTGCTCCGGCAGGGGGATTGGACTGGATGAGCTTTTGAGGTCCCTTCCAATCCCTAACGTTCTGGGATTCTGTGATATTACTTCCATACAAACAGTTTTAAGGTTGTTTTCATGCTCAATGTTATTATGTTGCTTTAATGACACCAAAAAATAGCAGAAGAAAGAGGTGAAATGCAAACCTGAACATAGACAGGGACAGAAAAAGGTACAAAAGATTAGCGCAGAATGGAAATGTTAAAAAATTAGATGTTTTCTTTCTGTTATTGCTTCTTTTTCTGAAGCTACGACTGGTATGGACTCTTTAGGAGTAGCTGTTTTGTTGTTTGTTTAATTGTTTTGTTGGTTTTTTTAATACTGGACTTCTTAACCAATCATGTCTAGAAATACCGTATCTCTGCTAACTGGTTCCAAAAAACTGTTAAAAGTGAAGTAATTGTTGTAGATTTTGTTCAACCCTCACAAATGTTATTGCACAGAAGTTATTCCTTTATGCCAAGACTTTCTTTCCTAATGGATGTGTGCATAAAAAATATTAGGACCTAATGTCAGTCGTCTTAACACGTACATCCGAACCGTAAAATGCACTAAGTCCTCTGTGGAAGATGGATCTGACAGTGCTTTGCTTTAATCACACCTTTTGTGGTGGAACTTTGCCCCAGCCCTGTTTTTATCCGTATTTGGGTTTCCTGACTCTATTCCTGGACTTCTCTTCAGCTGGGACCAGCTTAAACAGTCTCTGTTATTTTCAGATTATCTCTGTGCCCGAGGTGATTTTTCACTCCTGGTGTGATGCCTGCGTGAAGCTGTCAAACTAAGACGTTATTTTAGGAAAAAAAAATGGCCCGACTTGATCCTGAGCACGGTGTCATTCATTAGCCCTCGCTTGGCAAATTGATAATCTTTTCATTCTTCCTTCATCAAAGAGCTCTGGCTCTTGTTTATCCAATATTGTCTACTGCAGCAAGAAAGCTGCTCAGGCTGCAGACTGCTGTTTGGAGGGCTAATATACGCTTGGATTTTTCTAGAAACGAACGATAATGCAACCTGGCAGTGTCTTTGTAAGACAACATACTTAAGTACTTAACATTTGGCTCCCTAATTAGAAGATTTTGGATTACTTCGTCTTTCACCAGGGACCTCATAGTCCTGCCCATTCTAAGGTGCATGTAACTATTCCATCTGTCTACAAAATAATACCTAGATAATTTTCAATTTTTTAAAGAAATTTAAAAAAATTCCCTGGAAAAAATAATCTTATTACACTGAAGAGCATTAGAAGTCAACCTTAATATATTTAGACCTCGTCTTTCTCTCTGTCTCTGTATGAATATATGTATTTCTCCCGTTCCTCTGTGTTCATCCATGTTTGTGTATATAGATAGACAGACATAGTCTTCTTTGATACAATAACCAGTTAATAGGTTTCTGCAGTGACACATTTAAACGGAATGCAGTCCCTTGAGAAAATGCTCTCCAGGTTGTGTTTATCCTCAATCATAAGTACTAATACCAAGTTTCTACTAAGTGCATATTCCTGCCAATGGTGTTTGGAAGATGACGAGCTGCAGGGCAGGGTCCTGACTTGTGCCATCTTCACATCACTGCTGCGAATGCAAAGGTGAAGATTTCTCTTGGTGGCAATAGTCCCTGCTGCACACAGCAAGTGCATGGGCCTTAAGTCACTTCTAGAGTAGGAGATATTTTCAAAAGGAGACGAATACCATCAGTATCCAGTGCTTGTGAACTTAGTAAGCCCTTACAAAAGGTTTAATTTCTACCAGTCCTGTGACACACAACAACTTACACAGACTCCAAGTAGTCTATGAGAACTTTGGGAACTGGGAACCTCCTCCTACCGTTCACATGCGTGACACAGTAATTTGAATCCCAGGATTCAGGCTCCATTAGGCAGCAGGGAAAGTGAGTTCCTGATTTGAGGAACCATCTGTGCGTAGTCCTGGCCTAAGTCCCAAAGGTCCAATAGAAGGAATTAGTCGTGCCAGGAAGCACAGCCAGGGGGAACGTACCCTGCACTTAGCTGATTTAATCAGCACAGTGGGTGCGATCCTTCAGTGCTCCTGCTGGTGGAATCCCTTATACCTGTGCAAAGTGAATGGGAAATTGCACCCATTAGTGCTCTCTTTATGCGTGTTTAAGTGACTGTGCAAAGTGTAAGGTAGTGGGGAAACAAGGCTCTAATTTGTACTCCTTGTATTTGGAAGCTCATACAGATGCTAAAGAAAGGAACAGCTTTCTACCATCACAAGGAACTGGTGTCTTAATTATAGTTTAGGTAGCAACACTTGCACCTGAGATTAACTCATACTTGCTATTATAAGATTCTGTTTTCTGTTGCTTAAAACACTGCCAGATTTAAATTATTAAAAGAACTGCAGAAGAGCTTCAAAAACTATATGTTGGCCACGTGGTCAAGTTATTTGTATGTGTCATTTCAGGTCATTCTCATAGATAGTTTTGGAGCAGAGAAAATTCAGTGTTTCGTTGCTGTTAAATAAATGGAGTTTTGAACAGGGAAATTCAATTAGATGAATTTCCTTTTTACATGTTGACATTTCTGTGAAAATCTTTCATTGCTGAGTTAAAAGCTTTCTGAAGCAACCACTGCATGCAGAGACGCGTTCAGAGACATGAGAAGTTTTTCGAGAGTTTATAAGAAACCTCCATCCTGCCTAGCTCCACGCTCGCTGTTTCTT
>NW_010209307.1:0-210 GCF_000695765.1 Mesitornis unicolor
GGGCGGGAGACAAGAGGGATGGGCATTTCCTTCTGAGGTATCGACGCTTATTGCGTAAAACCGAACGTCTCGCTAGTTTCAAGGCCTGTCTGTGCCCCTTCGGGAGATGCCGCTGTTTTCCTTGGGGAGCATCACTGGCGCCTGGCGGGGAGCGGGGCGGGAAAGAGGGGAGTGGGGTAAGATGTGAAAGAAAGAAAAAAAACCAACCAC
>NW_010209307.1:507-4229 GCF_000695765.1 Mesitornis unicolor
GTTTCTCCCCCTTACCCCCCGTCCCTGCCTCAGCCTGGCAGGCCGCGACCCCCGCGGTTTACCTCAGCCAGTGCCCGCCGAGGCAGGGGGTACCTGTCGAGGCCACGGCGACCTGAACGCCTGCCCAGCTGGTGCGGCCAGCAGCCCGCCAACCCGCCAAAGGGTGGCTAGGGCCTACGGGGACTGCCCTTCTGCAGGGGTCGTGTTGGGACAGCTCAGACTAATCTGGGGTGCGCAGCCTGCCCTGCTTCTTGGCAGCGCTCTGTGCTACTGAGGAGGCACGGGCACTGTCTCCGTGCCTGCTGCGGCTCTCCAGGTTTCCTCCAGTCGCTGTGGCAACCCTATCTACCCTTCTGCGCAGAGTGTTTAATACATGCCTAGCCATTAACCGCAGCAGTCAAACCACAAACCGCAACCAAAAGAAAGGAAGTTCCTGATTCGTTTTCATAATTTAAAACTGCACCACAGCCAAGCAGTGGTGATGTTACTTTCTGACTTTACAGGTGATGATTTTATGCATGCACACCTGTTTAAGTATTGGAGTCTTCTTCCAACAAACACTGATGCTGGTCAGGCTACGTTGGCTCTTGTCTCCGTGCAGTAACAGTCACTGAACTAATTTTGGCTGGGTCCAAGAAACTGGAGGGAAGGTAGTGTCCTGGTTTAGTGGGACAGAATTTTAGAGTCAGTTTTCTGTTAAGGAAAACTGCAATTTTGTGAGGGCCACAACACACTCTTTTGTGGGAACAAAGTGATAAAACTGTAATAGGTTTCAGCTAATACTGGTATGCAGGCTGCCATAGTGCTCAAGGTCTTGAGATAAACACATGTAGAGGCTGGGGGGGAGCAGAAACCTAGGGGTGTTGGCCCCAAGGTGACCCCAGGCTGACCAATTAATGCTATTCATACCATCAACGCCACATTCACTATAAATTGGGAAGCAGCTTCTCTGCCTCTTCAGCCTGTTCCCTTCTGCTCCGTCTTTCATGGCTGACATCTGGACAGGGACCTGTTTACCATCCTAACCCTGAGGCCTACTTCCCTACAAGATTGGCTGAGTATAACTGTATATTTTATATTATAACTGTTATTAATGTTAGTTGTTTATTATTATTATCATCATCATTATCATTACCATTTTACTAACTATATTTCTATTTCAACCCACAGATCTCCTTTCCTTTTCCCGAACCCCCTCCCCAGGTGGGAAGGAGGCATCAGGTGATAGAGCGACTGTATAACCTGTGACAACTGCATGTGAGAAGGCTCATAAACCAGTCGGGCAACTGGGCAGCAGCCTGCCAGGAGGCAGAGGGCTGCTGTGCTCTCTCTTGCCCCACTATCCGGGCAGTCCTGCTCTGTCACTGCTGCCTCTCTGACGTCATGTGGAACAGATTCAGCATGAAGAAGAGTAACTCCCCACCTTTCAATATGCAGACAGCAAAAAAGACTTTGTTGCCAGCTAAATGAGCTGAATTACTAAGAAATCTTATAAATACCGGTATTATCACTAGACAGAGAGTAGAGTGGCATAGCTGGAGGGAAAAAGAACAGCAGCAACTACACCTTTAATTGGGTTAGCTTATCAGAGAGTTGTGCACTATATGAGTTAAGGAGTTGTGTAGTACAGCTTTTAGGTTCTGCATGTAACTGCTTACTCTTGAGAAATGCTCCCAGTTCTTTTTGCCATAACCTTAGTAGTAACATGTCGCAACATGCAATAGATGTTCCTCAGGACAAATTAGGTTTGTCCCAGCACCTCGCTTCCTCTTCTGGAAACAGCAGAAGGCAGTAATTTGATCATTACTATCTGGAAAGAAAAAGTCTACAGTAAGTAGAGCAGTGTTCTCTATATTGAGTAGCAGTACTACTACACAGCAAACGGGACACTCGTAGGGCTGCACCTGTGACAACGTTATCTCGGCTCTGTCAGGGAAGGGAGATATTGTAGGAGTCCACTGGCAAGGGGCGCATGTGACTGAATCAGGCTCATTGGTACATACAGAGAACACTTGAGCTCTGTGAAGGACAGTAAATTTGAGAACAGAAAAAAGGATGCATTTTTTAAAAGCTTTAGGTTGGCTATCTTGAAAAAATGCCTAGAAAGACAAAGCCTGGCCTGTCTGGGGTATTGAACATATTTTTTTAACTGCAGTCCTGAAGAGCCTGAAGGTAAATCATGAACTCTGGGTATTGATGTGCTTCTACGTTGGTAGAGTATTTCCAGTCATGGTGGAGAGCTGTAAGGGCAGGTGAGGTTTCCATGGCAGGGAATTGCTCTGAGGAAGTGTTGACACAAAATGGCTTGGGATGAAAGGCTCATCACTGCCTGTACCCATTTCTGCTCCAGTTGGAAAGTGGGGATTTTGATCAGTTGGCTAAAGGGAGTCACAGGGACTAAATGAGGTGATAACCAAACAAGGTGACAATTGGTACGAAGAATTGTCTGTGTTGATCTTTGTTCTGGATTGCTGCCCTGGATTTCTGGTAGCCTGGGTTTCTAGAAAACATGTACAGCAGTTATCTGAGGAACGTGCGCCAGAGCTTCCCTCTAGGGCATGAATAATGAATGCATACGCCGTTACATTTTGAATCCCACAAGAACTATGAATCTAGTGTCTGCATCGCAGATGGAAAAAAAAATAAATCTTGCAGTGTTTTTACAGAGCCTCGCTTCAACATGGCACACAGTAGTGGGGCTTTCCTGTGGCCTCTTTCATCTGCAGATGTGATGAGGTGGCCAGAAAGTGGCAGAGAAACAGTGGTGGCACATGCATCTGGGAGAGGATCAGCATCCATGGAGCAGCAGGCAGGAGTGAACACCATGGGCCTCTGAAGTCCCGTGGATGCAGGGAGCAACAGCCTTGAGATAGGACTAAGCTTGTGCAACTTCTTCAAAATACATAGCCTTGCAAAAGAAGAAATTTACACAAAGCGGTTCCCAAAAGAGAAAGAGTGAGGCAAGGAGATACAGAAGGAAGGATGAAGACATGGTCTCAGGAGGTCTGTGACAACAGAGAGTCCAGTCAGTAAGCTGGAGAAAATTCTGAGCAGCTATTTTTGGGTGAAAGGCAAAGGCGGTTGTACAATTGATGTAGCAGGAGAGCTTCTGAAGGAGCCTGTACTCGCAGGTAACACATGCCGAAACAGGCTGGCTCAGTTAACGGGAAAGAACAAGAAGGATCTTGGTGAAGGCAGGGGGAACCCATACTTGTCCATGCTCGCAGCGGTGCTCTGCCGCTTCCCCGGCTGCTCAGCCGGCACTGTATCATGCACCTGGGGGGGACTCACTTGCCAATGTCTGCATAGAGGCTGGGGCACTAAATAAGCACTGCAGTCTGCTCCCGCGGGCATTTTTCTTTGGAAAACTGGCCTGGTAACACAAGGCAAGGGCTTTGCATTGCTGAGCATCAGAGACACTGCACTGCTGTGATCAGACTGAGTTCTGCTGTGGTCCTCGTAGGCCGCAAGAGACCCGCGGCTCTCACATAGGTCTCATTTAACAAACGCACGACGCCATTTGTGTCACTGTCGGTCACGCATATTTTTCAATGTCACAGAGAAAGTTGGTTAGTGTGCCTCTAAAGTCACGCTTTCCACGCAGGATGGGAACTCTGGGGCAGGGCGCCAGAGCCTGAGGCGAGGCCATTTGGCGCTGGGCTACTCTGGGCTCCCTTGCTGTGCCCTTGCTCCCTTGCGCAGGGCAGCGGGGCCGGCACAGA
>NW_010209307.1:4263-4536 GCF_000695765.1 Mesitornis unicolor
GCCGGGGCGTGTGTCAGCGGCGAGACTCGGCGTTTCCAGGCCTGCGCTCTGTCACCTCGCTTCTGCGGCCGGGTCAGCAGGCACCACCGGCCCCACGACCCCCGAACACACCGCGCCCGGTAGAGGGTGGGAGGAAGCTAGTTACGTGCCCAGCTCGGGGGGCGGGCCAGTGCAGTCTTTGCTGGGATAGGGCGTCTGCACTTGATGGATCGCTCTTTTGGCCAATCGTCATGGAGGAGCGAGGCAGGGCCGGGGCCGTAGCGAGGGGGGACG
>NW_010209308.1:0-13261 GCF_000695765.1 Mesitornis unicolor
AAATATTTATATTTATAATATAAATTATAACTGTTTATACATAGGTTATCTTCCCCTAAATACCTGTAACTATTGCTTGTTTCTAATCATCTCTTGCATAGCAAAGCTGAACAATCCAGCGGGAACAGTGTTAAGAAAAGCCTTATGTAACAATTAAACATTTAACGTCATTCTTTCTGTTTCATACAGCTTCTTTCTTTAGGTGGGGCTTTTCAGGTTAGTAATTAAGTTTTGTCTGGTATATTTTTTTCTGTAAAAAATGTAGAGCTATGATAACTCATTATTTTAATCTTTTAAGTTTGTGGGTTTTATTTTATTTTGCTTACTTTTCATACACCAATGAAAATAATGTATATGTTATTCTAGCATTTGCAAAAACAAGTACAGCAATAAAAATACTTTAAGATCTTCACTAAGATATGCATGAAAGTAAAAAAAAAATCCCTGGTGATCTTTTTTAAGGGGGTAGAGTTTAGTTCTTCTGCTGACATTGCTGCGTAAAATATTATTTAAAAGTTAGGATTCATTCCTGGGGCTCATAAACTAACCCTTGAGAAGGCAGTTTTCACTTTTTTTTTTTAAAACAGACTAAACTAAAAGCATTTTCTAAAAATAATTCCTAGGAGAAAATACCAGGTAAATGGTAAAAAGGAATAAACAAAACAAAACAGAACAAAACAAAAACCACCAAAAAAACCCCAAAACAAACAAACAACAAAAAACTAACACCCTCACCAAACCTAAACTTCCTGTGTATCCATCTATTCTATGTTCCTAAACTGGGCATTTCATTATATCCAGAACACATTTACTGGTTTTAGCACAGGTAAGTAGAGATATTTCATCACAGTACCCATTTTTTGTCTTTTCCTTAGGCTGTGACTATGAGGAAATATATTTGTTTACAAAAAAAAATGGAAAATAGACTTCTGGAGAGTGATCTATCACACCACCACAGGTCTGTCTGTATAACAGCATTTTCTTCTAACTGTAATACCTTTAAAATATTTGAAACCTTGAAATATTATAATATAAATGCAGTGCCTATTCAGTTTCTGAAGAAATGTTAAAATGTAATTGCTTTTGTGTAACTGTAATTCAAGATTGAAAATGTTTTAAAAGGACCACAGTAGGAAGAAATTGTTTAAATACTGTAGGAGAGCTGGAAAGAGAAGTAAAATAAACAGAAGGAAAATATTAGGACAGCACATGGCATTGTTAGTCAATAAGGCGGAAGGATGAATAAGAAAAACTTCTCAAAACATATTCAGGAGTATTAATTAGGTCCAAAGGAGTGTTTATGAGGGAAGATCTAAGTAAGGCATATCTAAATAACAGCAGAGTATTTGAAATAGAAAAAGGTTCCTGTGAAATTATTATTTCTTACACTGAAAAGTAAAAAGGAAGGCAAGAAACATCAGTGAATTTCAGAAGAACAAAGAAAACATGCTTTAGATTTTGTTAGTCTTCACAGTGCTCCAAAGTTCAGTATTTCACAAATAGATCCATTCAGTAAATTGTTATAGAACATCAGATCCTGTCTTCTGTACGGAGAAATAATTTATTTTAAAACAATTAGATATTGAATTAATCCATTAAGTTTTAGAAAAAAGAATGAGACGAAGTGTCAAAATTTTAACATTCCAAAATGCAAAAACTATTACTGTTGGCTTTTGCTTCACATCTTCCTGAAATATATTTAAAATTTAAAATACTCTAATGATTTTTTCACCAACATTCATAAAACATTATTAGAATTATCAGGCACCTTATAAGTCTACTTTTAATTCATTTTTCTGTAATGATTCAGGTACATTTGAAAATAAAACTAATGACTTTATGGCCTTTTTGATAACTTCAAAATTAAAATCACATTGAGTTTTTCAAAGTTCTCATAAATCATAGAACTGAAACAGTAATGGCTCATTAGAACTAATTATAATAAATAATTTCATTATTTGTGAAATGTTAGAGTAATCTAGAAAACAATCTTTTCTGCGAGATGCAAACAAGGAGGGCCATGAAGGTCTATTTTCTCCTCTATTTCCATGGTAAATAAGGGTAGAGAGGCATTTTGTCTTCCAATAGCTACCAAAGCATAGGAAAAAAGATCAGACACTAGCCTTACCAAGTCTAAAATTCTAGTTTCTTGAATTCTAATGCCTAGGATAAAATATTATACTTATTTTAATTTAGGAGTGCTTAGTTTTCTGTGAGTTACAGATAAAGTGAAACTGTTTTACGTGTAATCACAACTATTTCTACTGATGCTTTTCCATAGGTTATGAAGGTAGACAAATCATAAAATTACCGAGAACCATGTCACAGGCAGAAAAATATAAAAATCTATTCAGTTTCTGAAACTCTATCTGAATCTGCTGACCACACTAAGAAAAATCCACTAAGTTCTTTTTCAATATTTCTGTCAGAAGCCCAGAGAATTATAAAATATAATTATAGAATAATTGTAGAATTATAAAATACAAGTGAAAACCTATTCTAGTCACATAATGAATTATAACTCTGACTCAAACTGCTGTCATACATAGACATCTCTACAAAAGATATCCCTAATACAGTATTAGTCAGTTCATCTATTAATTAAATTAATACCCCCACAACTTTTTGATCAATAATGTTGATACCAGATTGGGGATGAACATCTGAAGTGACTGAACTTTGGTATGGAAGAGAGTTTCCTGTACTGATTTCTCTTCTTTTTCTGCCTACACAAACCAAGTTTAATGGTGTTTATCTATAATTGTGGTCTTACCCAGTTTTTGCTGCATCACAAAGATGTGTATTACTCATTACTAAATTACATTTTTCTTTGTTACTGTTCAAAATGATCTAAGTACTCAAGATTTAATAATAAGGTTTAATTTTAATCCTAGTATCCTATTCAGTTGACTGCACCCAGGAAAAGGCAGATGTCATCAGCAGAGCTATATGTAGGGACTGCACACTTCTAACAATAACATAGTAAGATAATATAGTGCAAAAACTCATGGATAAAAAAATAAATTCAACAGAAGGTGAGAGGGAAATTTTTACTAACTGATGTTTATTTTGTATTTGAGATTTTATTGACCCTTTTATCTCTGATAGAGAAGAGCAGGCAGGAGCAACATCATAGAAAGTTTCACAATTTAATAAAAGGATAGTGGTTGGAGGCGAGCCTTCAGTTGTGTGGCTTAAAGGTCAGTAGGGTTAGATAAAGAAAATTACCTAAGATACGAAGGAAAGAACGCTTCCCAGAGGGGATCCTGAGAGGCAAGGTTTGGTTCCTGATTGTCTCTACTCCAGTCTTATTAACTAAATGCTTTCATTTGGTAAGTAAAAATTAAAATACTTTTGTTCTGGTAGCTTCATTGTCAGGGAAGAGAAATTAACAAATACATCCTGCTTATATATCTTAAGCTTCTTAAATAGATCTGGGAAATTTTTAAGGGATCAAACATACTGGCAATTTAAAACATTTTCAAATCAGAATTGTTAAAAAAAATACCGAATATTGCTATTTTTGTATTTTGGTAGTATAGATAAAAGTCACTTTAGAAAGAATATTTTCTCAATTTCACAGATGGGAAACTAGCAAAGTAAGTGCCTATGTGCTTTACTCAATATTCATTCAAAGATCAAACTGAGAAAAAAAAAATCTATTGCTCACTGTCCTGAGCTCCATTGAAATACCTTATTTATCCAAGGTAATGGATGAATATGAAGAGTCATATGATGCTGATATCAAGCACTGTGGGAACACTGTTCTCCAGATCTTCAAGCTGGTAGCCAGCATGAATGGTGCAATTGTGCCAGGTCCTTCCTCCTTATCTTTGATACCCATGTGTCTTACTTTAACTGGGATTAAATAGCAGAATTCCATTTTCTGTTCAGTAAAGCTGCATTTCTGAGAGAACAGCAATGTTTGATTTAGTGAAAAAAAGTTGGTATTATGACTTTAACTAGAAGAGACTTATTTTCTTCACAGTAGCTAGTGAGACTTTGTTTTGAACTCATCCTAAGAAGAATGTTGATAGCACACCTATGTTTACACTAACTCAAGGACTGTTTTTCTATTTTTCACTGTACCTGTGCTCCTGGTTTTTTCTTCCTCCTCCCCCCTTCCCCTTCTCTCTGTACAAGAGGATGGGGCAAAGCTGAGTGGAGTAAAAGCCCATGGTTCTCTGGGATAGATGATCCAGGAGAGATGTGATCCAAGCTGGCCAACAGAATGTATCAGAATGTATTCCATACCATACACGTCACACTAACTAACTATAAATTATGGAATTTGCAGGTGAAGACCCTCTTCAGATGGCTGCCGTCTCCAGAAGGTGTAGGTAATTCTGTTCTTGAAGCTTACCCCTCCCTAGTCACATTTTTCAAACAATCTGTTAAAGGTATTTTAATCTGAGAAAGAATAATTAATGTCTACTATGACAATGTTCAATGAATGCCTGAGAACCAACTTAAGCTAAAATAATCACTTTATCAAATTAAGCATTGACTTACTCTGCAAGTAACATCTTTGTGGTTTGCAAGGTTTAGTCATTGATTAAGCCGGCACACAATTATTACTGTTCTAAAGTCAGAAAATAAAACATGTCAAGTTGCTGTGGTGGTGGAACATACATTGATACTCAGAAGGACTCTTTCATGCCTGGAAATTGCCATAACAGCCAGTTTCTTACAGTGACTCAGCTATATTTAAATATCCAGGAGTAAAACCTACACAGTTTCATAATTTTGCTTATTAATTTTCAGTAAATTAAGCAACATGAACACCCACAACTCTTTTGAGCTGTGAAGTACTATTTTTACATTAGTTTTTGAATGCCTTCAAGCAGTGCTTTATTTCAAACCTAGAAATTTTTGAACATACATATTTCTTATTCATGTTTACCAGTTTTATTTCCAGTCCCTTTAATATTTTCTTTAATAAACAGGAAGTGCCTTTTCTACAGATCCTCAGAAGAAAGACAGGTTAATTTTAAACTCATTTAGTGGATTTTGGTTCCTTTGAGTTTATACTTGTGGAGGGATAATAGGAAAAAATTCTGCCAAGCAATACAGACATTTACATTCACCCCCTTCAAGTCAAGAAAAGAGATATTAGAGCACTTCAGAAAGGAAGTTCTATGAAAGAAGTATTAACTAAAAATCTGAAACTGGGAACTTACACAGGGAAATCACTCAAGTGTAGAAAGGTCAATAGATCTTAAATAGTAAGTGGTCATAACAACTTCAAAAGCTATGGAGTCATATGTATGAAAGATGTCCTTCTTGACCTGTTCAGGCTGCTTTTGATATGTCCTTTTCTTGAAGAACCACAGACTGCCTATTTCTGGTCAATTTTTACCATTTTTAATCAGTTTAACATATTTTCCACCATGAATTTGTAAATAGGATACTTGGCTACAGTGAAATAATTTCTATCCTTCTTTTTATTTTTTCAGTCCAGCTTCCCACATAAGGCTTATTATTTAAATATGATCAGCCTCAAAATGTGTTTACAGTAGTCTTTTATAAGTTAAGTTTTTTCTTGAGGTACATGTCTTCTTGCTTTCATCTTCACACTTTTCTATGCTTTGTTCTGAATTCCTCCTGGATTATCAGAAATCATTTAGACATAAGTAAGACTGCTTCATTGCTATCACATTATTTGCTGAAAGAGCTACTTTTTTGTGCCCCTATGATGCTTATTTAATGAAAACAGATTTTTGTGTTTGTAGTGCCTTAACCTGAGAAATCTGACTTTTCCACCATGTGATACGTCCAGTCTGTGTAGTCCTACAGAGAGTTATATTGCTTTTAGCAGAATTCTCAGGGTCATTGAAGCCAATATTCCCACTACACCAAGCCTAGAAAATAGAGAAGGACATGCAGTTTAAGCAGAACTCAAGCCTTGTTTTACCTTCTGCACTTGCCCTTTCTCAAACATATACATTCTCTGTTTTCTCTTTGTCAGATTTTTCTTTTAGTTTTTAGGGCTCAATCAGAAATATTCCCATTTTCCCAGACTGAAGCTGGGAAAGAGAACAATGTCTTTTCTATTTCCCTTCTCAAGCAAAAACAATATTTGAAGGAGGAATTTTAAAGCTTCTTAGAGTTCAAGGCTGAATAGATAAAACTGTGAAAGAATCTGACAGAATCTAGAAATGGATTGAGTTTGCAGGCACTAAGAGAACCTGACACTGACAGAATTAGATTTGTATCTTTTGTTTAGTGACTTTGAGCTGCACCCTTGTTTTTGCCATGTCTGCATGTGCATACCTGAAATAATATCTGCCCAGAAGCAGAACATGGTGAACGACTGAATTATGTATGTGGAGAGGGGAGTCAGAAGTCCCACGCAGACTTCAGAAATTCTGAGTACATGCAGAAACAAGTTTAGACACCTGGGAATTTAAAATCTAAACAAGATGTATTCACACAGCTGTCACAGTGCTAGATACCATCACCAAGAGGGCAAATGCCCTCACTGTGGACTCAGAATCATCTTAAAACCCTCCTACAGCATAGTATCATGGCATGAATCTACAAAGACTTGGAGCTTGTCCACAAATTTTCTTGAGAACACTGCAGATTAATTGTAGGAAATATAATATTTTGCATAAATTCAAAATTACATCTCTAAGACAATACTGGAATATGTGAATGAGACTTTGCTGGGCTAGCCAGTCTTTTTCATCCATGTTGTAAAAGCATGGTGTTCAGCATCACAAAGTTGAAAGGGGGGAAGATACAATACAGTTATTTTGCAGTAGACACTTGAGGTGATTGGTCCTTGACCAAGATATTTATAGTTCATAGGCAGGAAATTAAAATTTAAGAAAAAAAATAAGTAATTTTATCTAACTATATGCCATTCAAGTTCAGTCTATACATAAATACAAGGATCTGTCAATACTCAAATGTTATACTTCTAAAACTACAGTTAAAACAAAGAGATTGCCTCTATGATTATCACTCTCTGAGCCATGTCTTTTTCCAATTTGCATAACTTCTGTATTTATATAACTGTATCAAAACAGAGAGCATTATATCAGATTTTGTAAAAATGTCAAAACTATGCCTAGTTTAGTTCCATTAACTCAGCAGCACAGAAGATATGAAGATCTAAGAGACATTTAAATGCAGATAAAAATAACTATTTAACAGCAAGAACTAAACATTTTATTGAAAGAAGCCTTGCATTTCGTATAAGCACTCTGACCAAGTTCTGGATGACATCCACCTTATCACCATTCTTCAATTTCTCCCAATGGCAATAGGAATGCTCACAGACTAACTTACTTATTCCCTTGCAAATTTTTTTAACTTTTAAAATTCAGAATTACTTATTTCTTCACTAGAAGGTATGCCAAGAAAACAGCTGAAGCCAATCATTGTTAAATGGGCTCCCAGCATTATATCTATTTCATGTAACCCCAGCTATCGGGAGGCTGAGGGGTCCTCACT
Organism: Mesitornis unicolor; assembly: GCF_000695765.1. Lineage (NCBI taxonomy): Eukaryota > Metazoa > Chordata > Aves > Mesitornithiformes > Mesitornithidae > Mesitornis > Mesitornis unicolor. The sequence goes on from NW_010209308.1 coordinate 7,462, forward strand.
TTTATTGACTCCAAACTGGAATGTTCCCAAATGAAATAAAAATGAATAGATTAACAAAAATTATTTTTGGTCTTGGGGACATAATGGAATGAACATCTGTTCCTCCTTTGCTGATATGCTAAGTAACAGTTCCGGTTTTCTGGGTTTTATTTGTAAGCAATATATGATCTCTTTGGATAGCAGCAGTATTGTCAAGGTTGACCTCAGGTCTGGTACTACACCTTTGCTCTTCATAACTGTTTATTTTCATGGCTGGGTATGTTGTTAATATCCTGTCTTTAAAAAGAACCGTGTTAGACAGTGAACATCTGAGTGAAGAGCAAAAGGGAACAATTCTGTAGCCTGGTTCAGATTGGTTTTTTGAAGGATTCTGTGCAAATAAAAGAAAATGGACCAGAAACAGCAAGAGACAATGGGACACAGATGCAGTAAACAAAACTGTTCTGGCTACAGAAGAACCAAGCATCTCTGAACTGCAGTAATCTTCAAAGCTATAAGCAGCAGAGATATTAACCTTTCCTGCCTGGACTACTGCTTTGGAGGCAATTCAAAGTAGTACTCATTTTAAAGGGAAGAAATGGTTCTCATCACTAGTGAATCTCTATTTAAAAAATAACTTGTGAACAGAAAGCAGTTTACACTTGAATTCAAAGATCACTAGAACCCCTGGATAGGTTTTATTGTGTAATGCAGCGACCCATTCCAGACTGTCACTCAAAATGAGAGCTGGACTTCCTAATTTTAGGATTGCACAATTCATGATTGTACACAAGAATTTAAAGATAAAATACATTATGATACACTGCCAATTTTATCTAAACCAAACTTTACAGGATAAGAAAATTTGGATGCATCTCTGTTGCTTCCCTGTGTCACATTTCCTGACTTAAGTAGTCACAATGATAAGGTTTATAGGTTTATAGCAAGCAGTTAGAGGCCTATGTCCTGCATGTTCTCTCTGATGGGACACAGAAGTGGGTGGTTTAGAAGGAAATGTAATTTGCAGAATGACCCTTCCACTGGTAATCCCTTGACAGTTGTTTGGAATTTTCAGATTGATTTCCTAAACCAAGATTATAACTTTAGATTTAATAATCTTAGGAAGTTGTTTTGAATATGGCCAATTATTTTTGAACCTATTCACATTTTTGTATTTACAACATTCCCTGGAAATTAATTAAGTAGTTCTATCCTGTTCTTCATGAAAAAATACTTAATGTTTTTACCCTAGTCAGAATAATCTAATAATTTCATTTGATGTTCCCTGGTTCATGTCTTGTGATAAAGACTGAAGAAAAATTATTTTTTCTAGGCCACTCATATGGCAAACCCAGCTCTCTTTCCAGTTTCCTCTTTCAAACATTGTTGAGTACAGGTGTGAGAAGAAAATATCCATCCTCCATATGTGGACTTTCTCAGTCAATCTCTACCCTTCAGATCGTAGCTGGAAAGGGGATGTGGATGGCTGCTTGGCCAAATACCTGAGCCATAAAAGAGATCTATCTATGCAAGTAGGAATGCACAAGCAACTCAGTAACTAGAGCCAGATGCAAACAAACAAACAAGCAAAAAAGCAAAACAACCACCACTAAAAATGGACAAAAAAATCCTCATAGCAAATTCCTGAACTCGTTCTGAAAGATTCCTCTATCCTCTTCAGCAAGGTTCTCTCCCTGACACTTCTTTCTTAGGGACCTTTTTTCTCTTCAGTTGTTTATTCATGAACCCAGAAGTGTCTCACTTGTGGTTCTGTAGTCCCACCCTCAGAGACAGTTGATATTTCTGAATAGAAGAAATAATTTTCAGGCAAAAGAGTCAATGTAGAATACTACTTGACTAACAAAAGAATGTACAGGCACAGTGTCTCTCTTTTTTTTTTGATTAATTGTATCCAATCACCTTTTATTTAACAGTTTATTATCAAGAAACATTAACTTCTGTAAGAATTAATCTAAGTTTTCATGGGAGCTTGCTTACACCCCTCATTCCCAAATTTGTGTAAGACTAGGATGATTCAGATGAAGAATTACAACCAAATTTTGTAGTCCCTGTATATTTTGGCTGGAGATTTCAAATAAAGTTGAAATACAAAGGAACAATCAGATGCGTAAAAGCAAAGAAAGTTTCTGCTGGTTTGTCAGAGACTGGTACTATCAGTTAGCTTTGCTGGTTAAATAGATAGGGGTAAAGGTCAAGAGTTGAGTAAAAAAAATATTTCAGTGAGTAGTCCCAACTTCTATTTTAGTTCCAACAAATCATATTAATGAAAATACTTGATTACGTGAGTACTACTGTACACAATAAATTCTTGAATCAGAACATCAGTTGCCAAATGCAATTCCTGTATAGGCAAACACCATACAAATTTCCTAAATAACTTTGGTTTATAGCTTTTACAGACTTAGCATGCCTTCATCATATGAATACACAACTTCAAAGAGCTCTCTGATTAATATAGGACAGAATGTTAGAATATACTTTTTTGCCGTTTGGAAGTGGGATATCAGCCTGTATAGCATTTCTAGGTTACATATAAAAGAGGAAAGATAAGGAAATAATATCTGATACTGTGTTGGTATCCAAGTAAATTAGCATGAGGTAGAGTGTCAGAGCCTGGCCACTGTTGCCAAGTTTTTAAAGGCTAATTAAAGAATTGGTGTAATAGCATTATAAATTGATGAAGCTGTCCTCACCTTTTTCCCTAGAAATAGATATATTTACTCCTAGCCAAAAGTAAGGTAAGAATACTTAATACAGGACTGGAGTTCTTCTGTTCAGTCTTATCCTACATCTGTAAAGCAGGTCTGACTTCTAAACAAAAAACTGAGTTTTCCTATTTTCAAATGAAAAATCTTAGATAATTTTGCAGTAGTACACATTCTATACCACAATCATTCAATGGAAATACGGGATTTTAATTCTTTTATTAACTTAAGTATATTTAATGATTCTGTCAGAATTCTCTTCAGCATAGTCATTATAGCCAAAAACTGGATGTTCCCCTGCGAGGACCAACTGAAAGAGTTGAGGCTGTTCAGCCTGGAGAAGAGAAGACTCTAGGGGGAACCTTATAGAGCCCTTCCAGTTCCTGAAGGGATCCTATAGGGAAACTGGGGAGGGACTTTTTACAAGGGCAGGTAGCAACATAATGAGGAGGAATGGTTTTAAACTGGAAGAGGGTAGATTTAGGCTGGATATTAGGAAGAAATTATATGCTGTCAAACTGGTGAGACACTGGCACAGGTTGCCTGTGGAGAAGCATCAACAGGCTGCAAGGTGCTGCAGAAGCTGGGATTCCCATGAGAACATTATTAAGAGAACACAAACAGCAGCTGGAATTTATACAAAGGCAACCTTTGGAAGATTGAACTGTGTTGTGGAGTATAACAGGACCTTGGGCCAGCCTAAAAGTAGGAGTTCAAAACTACACAAACCACTGTGTGCCTGGGTTATCTCGACCAGAACACTGATTGAATGGTATGTGTGGTGTGTGACAGGATATCTCAGTCTTGAGACACCTGGCCATAAAGTATGGGAATGATGGATGGGAAAGTGCTGTTGTACGTAAACATCCTGATTGGCTGCATAGTCGGGTCCTTCTCTGTAGCTATAAAAGCTGAGGTAGAAAATAAAAACTTCATTTGGCATTCATCTGCTGAGTCGGTTTCTTGCTTTCAGTTCACCACAGTTGCCCAGGGAAGTTGTGGATGCCCCCTCCCTGGAAACGCTCAAAGCCAGACTGGACAAGGCTTAGGGCAATGTGGTCTAGAGGGAGGTGTCCTTGCCCATGACAAGGGGATTGAACCAGATGATCTTTAAGGTCCCTTCCGACCCAAACCATTCTATGATTCTATGATTCTATGTTCTCCTTTTAAACTGAAAGAGTATGAGACAGAGCAGTTCTTAACTTATGGGTATGTGTTCCTTAAATCTATTACATAATGCATTACACTATCAATGAAGGAGATACTGCTTTGTCTGCAGAGGGGAATATATAGAATTAAAGCAACCAGAGTGAGCGTATTTCCTTTATTGTTTGCAAGATAAAGACAAGAGCAGCAGCTGCTTTATCTCCTAGTATGATGCAATGAGGAGAGTCCAGATTTTGTTTTTAATTATGTACACAAGAAAAAGATAGCATCCAGTGTACAAATGCAGCATCAGTAGTGGGCATTCATACCACTATAACATCTGGTGCCTCTTCAAAAGTGCGTAACGGATACTGTAGAAAAAGAGCTGCACAACTTTTTTCTGTGCTCAGATTAGTCATCTCAGTCAATAACACAAATATAACACATCATGCAGAGAGTTGCCATGGGAAAGTGGAAACATTCCAGGGTTAAGCACCTTCTCTTCCAAGAGAACCCAAGTTAAAATGCTGGGTTTGACACCAATTTTCTGCAGGACTTCAGGCTATTCACTTACTTCCTCTGCTCTGACTGTAATATCCGCAAAAGAAGAGAGAATACTGACTCACCTGCCTCAAAGGCAAACTAAAGATTAATTAGTTTGTGCTTGTATAGAGCTTTGAAAATGTCAAGGCTATATAACTATTGTTAAATAAATGGCAAAGAGTCAGACTGGACAAGTACAGAGTAGGACTGCAAGAGGTTTATCTTTCTATCTTAGCCATTATCTTTAACAGTATTCAGAAAAGATTTCTTATAGTAGATATAGGTAGTTAGAAGTATAGCACTGTTTCACAAGAGTATTTCTTCAGTTGTATATGTAAAAGGGAATGAGAGAGGAAGCACAAACTATAAGACTCCTGAGCTTTTAGATTCAGCAGGGCAATATGGTAGTGCTCTATCTCATTTTGTTTGTCTTTTATTTAAGTAATATCCAAATACTCCAGTATAATACACATGGAAAGGTCCTATCCACCTGCATGGGGGAAGAAAAATAAAAACTAAAAAATATGCCTTCCTTGAAGACTAGGCCTACAGGGCTGAATGTAATTAATCTGCTTCCATTCTACTTCTTTCTACATTGCTGAACATCAGCACTGTAAGCCCTGAATTTCTCAGAGAAGATGGCAGAAATCAATGTCCCATAAAGACAGCTTGAATGTGTGATGTATTTTTTTTCAGAGTAGGTAGATTACTTAGAATCAGAAGATCCAGCTCTCCACCCCTCTGGCATCCCAAGTAGTGCACAAGATGCCCTAAACTCCCTCATTCTCTCTTGTAAAAATTCTTTTAAGTTTTCCACGCTGTTTACCACACCACCAGCAGTCATGCTTTTCTATTTTTTCACTTCCCACTGTCCATATTTACAGGCATCAGATGATTTTAATTTGCTGGCCCAGAATCACTAGTCATTTTAAAGTTACTCTTTCCTGCCACTGTCAGTTGCCCATTTCTTACTCTTTTGGTGCTATGAAATAGAAAAATAACCATATCGGGGCTCTCAAATAATTTATATATTTATTTATACATATACATATCCTACATCAGTAGGATAATACAAACCTGTTGGAGACAAATGGATCTTACTGTTATTGCATTCATCTGCTTTTAAAAATACAAGCAAATTAGACCAAGACTAAACCTTAGCATGCAAAGTTACAGCACTACACAAATACTTCAAAGAAAAACAGGAAGGGTGAAACTGAATTCAGAAACTGAGGATACTGTAAAAGTTACTTTTGGAGTGTTACTGGTAGTATTTTATTCAAAAAAGGGAACAAAAGAATTGTGAAGTAATACAAGTTCTTAAAAAATTCTAAGCCACTTTCCATCATTTACCAACAGTCCTGGCTCACTGAGAAGGTCCCAGTCGACTGGAGACTTGCAAATGT
>NW_010209309.1:0-16160 GCF_000695765.1 Mesitornis unicolor
CAACCATTACATCCCCTACAAGACCTTCTCTTTTACCAAACACCAGGTCCAGCAGGGCACCTTCCCTTGTCGGTTCCTTCACCAGCTGTGTCAGGAAGTGATCTTCCACACACTCCAGGAACCTCCAGGACTCTTCCCTCTCTGCTGTGTTATATTTCCAGCAGATATCCGGGAAGTTGAAGTCCCCCACAAGTACAAGGGGAAGCAATCGTGAAGCTTCTCCTACCTGCCTATGGAATATTATATCTATCTCTTCATCCTGGTTTGGTGGTCTATAGCAAACTCCCACCATGATATCTGACTTGTTGGCCTTCCCCTTGATTCTCACCCATAGGCACTCAACTCTATTGTCACTATCACTAGTCTCTATGCAGTCGTAGCACTCCTTAACATACATGGCCACCCCACCACCTTTCCTTCCTTGCCTATCCCTTCTGAAAAGTTCATACTCATCTATGGCAGCACTCCAGTTTGTGACTCATTCCACCATGTTTCCGTGATATCTACTACATCATAGTTATTCCAATGCATAATAGCTTCTAGTTCCTCCTGCTTATTGCCCATGCTGCATGCATTGGTGTAGACACACTTCAGTCGGGCTAAAGTTCAAGTCTTTCTGGCCAGTCTGCATTCTAACAAGCTATTTCACCTTCCAAGGTATGTCTGAGGCTCAACAAAATACTCCTTGCAGGCAGATCTGCTGCAGTCTCAAGCAGGTAAACCCCTACAAGCCATTTCCCAACAGCCAAGCACGGAGACTTGAAAATGGCCACTTTGCAAATGGTTCAGGCTGAACAATACCTGACATTAAAACAACACCGCCACAATAAACATTCCCTCTCTTTATCCTTTTTGCAATTTCCCTTAATAGCGGTCTCCATATCTTTTCTCTTAAAGTCTATGAACACTTCAGGCAAGGACCATCTGGAAAACAAGGTTATTATTAAATATGAATATTAAATTCCATTTACTATAATACAAGAGAGCCAAACGATGGCATGATTAGATGAACATGCATACTTTACACGTGAACACCTTTAAGATGAGAAGGAATTGGGCAGAGGCAGCTCACTTTGCATGGCAATTCTTGAGCTGCTCTTGCAACGCTGCTATATTTCAGCAGTGCTCCTTCTTCACTGCAAAGTTAAAATAGTGTAAATCCATCCTATGTACCCTATCTGTGTAAATATCAACACACTTTATAATATAAACAAAATAATTTAAACACAAAGGAAGGAAGTCCATGATCACCATTCAGCATGTATATTTGCAGTTTAAAACATATAATTTGTATTTATGTATGTTCATGCACATAAAATATGCAAAATTCAAACCCAAATATATGCATTTATTTCTCTGTATCTATATTTATCTCTGTCCCTGTTTCGGTCTCTTTTCTTTGCCCTAACCAAGAAGTCTAATTTCAAAACACAGGAGTTTTTTTTTTAAACATATGGTGATTTTGTTCTCACAGCAAAATTTTGCCATAAGGTTTTGTGTAAAAAGCAAATAATTCAAGTTACAGTATGAAAGGAGAAAAAGATAAAATATCTATTAAAATTAACAATGCACTAAAAATTATCATGAAATACTTTACAACCCCACACACAGCTGCCTCACTGTGCTATGAGTCTGCCTATGACTTGGTAAATTTCTATATATTTACATTTATAGAAAATGACTACTGGAACACACATAAAACACATTTCATGTTATACAGATGGCAAGATTACATCAACAATTTAAATCATTCAAGTGCCTTGCATTAATAAGATGAGATTTAAATTTGCCATAAAATATTTTTAAACTCAGATTAGTAGTTTTTACTGGTGTAAACAAATTTTGAAATCTATCTATCATTTTATTGCTAAAGGCTTCATAAGAATTTTATGGTAAAACATCTACATGCTGTGTTGAAGAAATACCTTTTACAGTAAAAAGGAAAAAATGGACTGCTTATTTAGGAAAAAAGCAGCAACTATCAAAGAAACCTTTCTAAACGTGCACACGAAGATTTGATATTGGCAACATTAACTTAAGGTAAAACAGTGTTCTCCTGTCAATATAAAATGAATGCCTAGGAATATTAATTTCCCTGTAATTTCCCAGGATATTCCCCTGGAATTTCTGTAAACATTTTAAAGATCTTCTTCTTTGTGAATGGTAATAAGCGCAGATGTATATATATCTACAGAATGTATATATATTGTATTTTACATTTTGAGGCCTTAATGGATTGTTATGGAGACGATGTACTAAGATAAATAATAAAGACCCCATGCAATTCTTAATAGTATTATTTTTCTTTAAAGTACCACTTTATCAGAAAGAATGCAAAGGAGTAACATCACAGGCAAGTTCCAAACACATTTATAGCCATTAATTTACATCCACATTTCAGTGTTGTGTTTTTTATTAAAAAAATGACTGAGGAAAAATGTAAAAGTTGAAAAAAAGAAGATAATTTATCTCATTCCTCAAACTCCTTCTTGTATCAGGACTGCCAGTAACTAAGATAGAGCCATTCTGGTGCAATATGTCATTTCTCATTCCTTTAGAACTTGCAGTGATCCACATCTTGTCCAGTGCAGGTCATATAAAATAATTTCACATAAGGTAAAATAATATAAAATGAAATGTAAATATAAGATAACATTTATTCTCTGTGGAACCTGAAATAAGAATTGTCTGCTTACACTTTATCCTACACTAATAGCCTGAGCCTATGTACACCTGTAATACTCCAAGATTTTGCTTCAAATTATGTTCACCATCATCAATTGATCTTTTGTGATATTATAACTGTTTGCTGAAATATTTTCCTGACATATTTTATACCAAAGATTTCTCATAATCCCATGCTCTACATCCTTCTTTTAGACACTGGACCTATAGGATTTACGTCCATAATGTGTAATTTTACATTTTATGAATGTATATACTGCACTGAACTATGAACTAATCCTCTAATTTCAACAAGATAGCTTATAGAAAGATGGACACATTCTAAAATTACTATGCATAGTCATCACCTCTGTGTTCAAACTTCAGTAATAATACTATTCTAACCATCACCAGGTGTTAATAAAAGCAATAACTGGGCAAAGATTCTAAGAGACTAATTATAATTCCTAATGCTGTAGGACAATTGTTTTCAATTAAAATCCAGTTTCATTAAGGAGATGGCATTCACTCTGCATTTGTTTGAGGCTTCTCCAGCCCATGGACCTTGCGGAGAAAGTATTTGTATTTGCTCCAGAGTTTGCCAGGCCATTGCTAAAGCAGCATATTTTCACATCAGGTAAGTGGTAAGAATACTATTTTGATAGGCTTTTTGAGTTAATGCTGCAGAAAATCTTCCCTTTTTAGGTCCTTGTTCAAATCATTGTTCTAGATTGACAAATAACAAGTGGCCTCCTTGTTGGAAAGAAGAAGTGAGAATTTTGCTTATTCAAAGCAGGAACGTTGCTTACGCAAAGATTGAACTTGAAATGGTGGCAGTATCCTTGAAAAAAATAGATCTTGGCCTTCTATATTTCACAGGCTCAAAATGATCAGAGCTTTTGATGCCAACATCAGTCTTTCTATATGTCAGTATTAGGAGTTAAGCTAGAGTCTCCTTTTGTATCCTTATTATTAATTTCCCTTTTTTGGATCAAAAAAATCTCAAGTGGGTTGACCAGCAGAGTTGATGACAGAGTTTCAGGGCCATGCTGAACATGGTCAGACCAGTTTGATCAAATTAGTATTAGAAATCAGAGCTGGCTCTTGAATTGCTCAAGACAACATGCCTCCAACACACACCACTCCTCACCATTGCTCCTCTCCACACACACATCCAATCCAGACCCACATGTCCACACTCAGTTGAGCCCTTCTGCCATTTATCATTCAGACACATAGAAGTCCTAACCTCCTACGTCTTGAGAGGTGAGTCCTTTCAGCTTCCTACTCAATCCTAAGTTAATGGAGCAGATCTCTGTGAACTGTCTCCCTCACCGTACAAGCCCTTTATTCCCCCCCCCCCCCCTTTTCTTTCTCTTTGATGTAAACTAATTGCCAAGACAACACTTTCCTATCCATGTTAGGGGTACAATGACAGAGAATCACAGCATTGTCACATCTCGATACTGTATTTTCCCATTTTACTTGGCATATTTTGCACTACAAAATGTCAGTATGTAAAAAGGCACCAACTGTTCATCACCAGATAAGTCTTTATCAGAATAGCAAATTTAACTACTTGAAATCTAGGACTAAGCACCCTAAGCAAATTATGTATTTTTAAAACTTGCTTAGTAAGGAATCCATTCTTATCACTATTACAGTTCAAGAAACTAAGTAGAAGAAAAATAATGTGCACAGGACATTTAGTATCAGAGGCTAATAGCGCAATGAGTTTCAGGTGTAAAATTATGTATAAATTTTGATATAAAAACTACACTGAATTGCAATTTAGCAATTTAGCAATTTGAATTTCTTTAGCTGAAATATGCATTAGTGCCTAAGTAATGCCCTAAAAGAGAACATAGAGATAATTAGTTCAGAAGTCATTACAATAACTCTAAGCTTACTGCCTAAAGAACACTACACTGTTAACCTCTTAAAAAGGACTAGAAATTGTAAGAAGCAAACAAACTGGGAAAACAATGTTTTGCAATAGATATTTGCTAAAAAATTATTTCTGAAATTGAAGGAAAGGAGGGGACTGCAAAAGCTTATTCTGTGACTCTGAAGCTATCTATGATGTCCTCAGCTCCACAAAAAGAAATTATTCACATTAAGAAGCCCATAGCAAAGTGATATTACAATGATTTGTAACAGGAAAAACTAATGCACTAAATAATATGCACATATCCAGGCTCCCATGCACCTCAGCTTTGTCTATCTGTATAATGTTTCTGGTTTGGTATAGACAGATAGAAGAAGTTGTAGCAAAGACTTGAGGTGAATTACAAAAGAAATGCTATAGTAAGATAATTATTAAAAACATACCTGACAAGGGGATACAGACTGACTCAAAGTCAAATTAATATAAAAAATTCCCATAACTGAGGAACTATGCTTATATCTTAATAATTATTCCTTTGCATTTGAAATCAAGGCCACCTCTAAATCCATGCAGGCTGAAGCTCAATAATTCTCCATCCTCCTGAGACCACAGTCAGATTTCCTTTTCAAATCCAGCAGTATGAGATGAAGAGATTATCAAGCACAGCTACTTTTCACCAGCCTCTGCACTGAAGGTTGGCACTTTCAGTGATCAGCTCAGTTACCTAAGCCACCACATACAGTAACCTGGCTTATCAAAGCTGAATCAGGTTAGAGAGCACTACTAAAAAGATATAACAGTAGGTTAATCTTTTCCATTACCACAGACAATCTGAAAGGAGATACCTGCTACTGCATTAATGTAACAAAGGACCAAATTAATCTTTAGAGGATTTTTCAGGAAAATAATTTACATCTACTTTGTCAACAACATCTCTGGAAAGCATGACTCAGCAACTGACAGATTTCAATACAGCTCCTACTCATCATTCTTATAGGTCACCTTGCTGTGCAATTACATGTTATATATGAGGTGCCAATGATGGAAAACTGTTTGAATCAAATCAATAGATGTATTTACAGTCCTTGTACAATAGGACTATTTTGAATGGCTGACACTCCAGTAAATGCAGGCTGCATCTCTCAAAAAGAGACATTTCTCTTTTTTTCAAAATGTCCTATCTCCTTCAACAGACTGTCGTATCCACAATGTCAGAACAAAATACTTAAGGTCAGTATCTCTCAATGAAAGCACTAGAAAGTAAAATATTTGTAGTTTAAAAATGTATTGCTCTTGGACAATGAAGTCAAGTGAGCTATCAGAAACAACTGCATTTTCAAAGACTCAGTTATGTCTCATGGAAAGGTAATATGCAATTCTTCTTCAAGCATGTCATGACACAAAGATACTTGCCCAAAATCAGCCTCAGAATAGTGACAATCACCTTTTGTAACCAGTCCTTTCTTTCAGGAAAGTCAAGATGTAAAATTTAGGATACCTTCAGTTTCCACATAGCTTCTGATGTATCAGGTAGACAATTAGCAAAAAATGTCTTTTTCAATAATTTCTCTCAGAACTAGACTAAATCTTACCCACAGAGATCTTTGTGAGTATCAGTCAGGTTAAGTATTTAAGCAAATCTTTGTCACTGTCCTATTTACCAAAGAAGTGCACTATTCTCCCTGGACTTTGAATGTATACAGAACTACAAAGTTTAGTTTTTGAGCTAATTTTTTCTACTCATATAATGCTATGAAAAACAGTTAGCTGCCATTATTTTTTGCTGGTCTCACTGATTTGTTTTCAACTGCTACCTGAAATTACAATATATTACTGTAAATTCACAATTCCAATAGTTTAGAACAGACTTTGGAAGGCTTGGCGAGCACTGGTAACTTCTGCATATTCATAATGAAGTCAGAAACTGAAACAACAGAATTACTTCCAGGAACCTATTCTAATAGCATTTAATTTACCCTATTAGACATTGTGACTGTTATTTGCACCATAGGCATAGTCCTGGATTTAAAAATTCCATGTGGTGAGGTTGGAAATCTCCCTCTGGCATGGAACTACAAACATGATAAAGACTACATCAGTGAAATGCTGAGATACCAGCTTGCTCGGAACCTTTCAGGAAAAGGCAGTGACCAATACTACTCATATCCCAGTGCTTCCCAGGCTTTCAGAAACACTTGGTAAAAACAAACTTACAACCACCTATCAGAACCTAATGGTACTACAGTAGAATAGCAGTAATGGTTAATTCTTACAATATTTCCATCAACCTTAATGACTGCTGCTACACATGTGGAAACAAATATTCTACTATGTGCCTGTATTCCCAGCTCATGCTGGTATGAACCAACTAAAAGTACTTCTTTGCTTTTTAAAACTAGTAACCATCTCTGATAATATTTCAATGTATTGAATTTTTATGACCATACTAATGAGATAATTTACATCTCACCTACACCTAGCATCAAGTCACTTAACCAGCAGAAGTAAAATATTAATTAATTCTGCTGTCTTAGATCTTGCACTTACTGTAACTCTCATATTCTGTAGGTTTAAAAAGAGGTTTTAAGGAAGTGTTTGCAATTTAAAAGACACATACCATAATTATCACTGACACAAAACATATAAAGGTAGAGATAATTCTAGAACAAAACTGAAATTGTTAGTTTGTACTGAGAGTAACTTTTTCTCCTGAATTTACCAGGAGTAGAAAATTACAAGCAAGTTTATGCCGACAAGTAAAATGCCTCAGTTAAAAACTTCCTCTCCCAAATCCTAGACACTTTAAAATTAAAAAAAAAAAATCCAACTTTTATTTCTGGCATAATTCTGCAGTCTCAGGAGCTAGAAAGTATCAGTATTAGAAAGCAATGATAATTTCTTAAATGTTCATCACTTTTCTGAAAACAGAAATATATATAAAAATGAAGGAATTAGTAGCTATAAGAGTTATCTAGTTCTATGCCTTACTATGGCTTAAAAGATCAGATAAACTTTAAAAATAAATCCTCATTGCTAGTTGTTGCTCCAAGCAAAGTTAACTCTTAAATCCTTGAAGTTTGCTCACAGGTTACTCTCACATACAACAACAAATGCTGCATTATTAACTTTGTCTACCATATGTGACATACTAGATGCATCTATATGAGCAACATCCCACACATTCCCTTAGTATTTATTCTAAAAAAGTAACGGAAGTTCACTTTATCACAAGCAATGTTTATTAATACTAACATCAAAATATATATTATTATTATCACTATTGACTGACATCTGTTACTAGAACCCTTGAAAGAGCTATAATTAGAGCACTGTGAACCAAGGCCCACTCATATACTTCTCTAGGTCTCTCCATGCAGTCCAACTAGTTCTGCTGTCACCCAGAAAGCCTTCTCTCTCCCTCTGTGCAGGGCAGTATGGGAAGGATGTGGAAGAAAGTGTTTCTCAGAGAACCATGGATTTATGAGCAAGAATATAAAGCCTCTTAAACACCAATCTCTTCATATTTCTGTGTGCTTAGTTTTGAGTACCTGGCAGATTATCTCGTGAGGGAAAGAACTGCTATTACAATCACATGAAATATATCTTTTTTGACACATCCGTGTATCTGGACATGAGCCATTATTTCATCCTATATCTTTTATAGAGTAAAAAGTATCCTCTTGAGATTTCGATTTCAAAACTTGGGTAAATATCAACATAGTATTTCTCAATTGTTTTATTCATCATACAGGCACCATCTGTTGTGTATGGATCACACCGAACAGACTGTTGCATTCATTTTTCTAGAGACTGCCAAAAACAAGGAGATTTGAAGGTTGCAAAGAACCAGAAGCACTAATGGAAAAACCCTGCCTATTCTTAGACCTGCATGTAAACATCTTGTTAAGTGTGAAGACTGTGAGAGTGATCTTTTCAAATCACCACTGAAGAGTGCAGCAGCAGTGCATTAGTGGCATGGATCTGGGAGCCATTACAAATGGCAACAGTGGCGCAATTTTCATCTCAGCAAGAACAACTGCCGTGAAAGTGGGGGCGGAGAGCATATGTTTCAGAGTTACATTACCAACTTTTGAGTACTCATGTGGCTCTCAGGGACTTCAGAGAGAGAGAGAAAGAGAAAGATTTGGCAGAGAATAGACAAAACTATTGTCACTGCACTTTTGTGGAAACCAAACTCAATCCCTTGCAGGCATTTGGTTTTATTAAAGCAGAAACTAATAACTCACTGTTCAAAACAGACCTTCCCCTCTGGCTTATCTTCTGCTGTACAGATCCTGCTTGGAGCTCACATATTAGACACTTCCTTTCAAGAAAGCCAATACTATTTTTCAAATATATGGAAGGATTAGAAAGTCTCTTGACTCAGTGAACCAGCAATATACACTTAGACTTTTCTCCATGAAATAGACAACTGTGAAAGAGTAAGTGTGCTCAACGCAATAACTGCCAACCTTTTAGACATTTTACATAAAAACTTAAGAATCAGCTTACTTCTTGACCTTTACATTCGATCTGAATAAAACTATTAGAATATATGCAAGGCAAAGTAACTGTTACAGTCCATTTTTCTAAACAATCTGAGATAATGAACCTGAATTTATCAGGTAATTGTAATTGTATTTACCAATTGTAATTTGGCTTTTGAAAGCTTCCTGCTTTCTCAGATGGTTCCTTTGAACTTCTAAAATTCTTTGTAAAGTATCCTTTCTAAATCCCAGAGAAATACATAAATGAATAATTACTGAGTACATGTTCACTATCGTGAAATGAGTAGTGCTGATTCTTACTCCACATTGGTCTCAAATCACTTTAGTTGGAATTTGTTCAATAGAAATAACTGCTGCAGGGAACCAATTGTATGACCTTTAGGTTACTTTTATACAAATAGTTCTGGAGATTAAACTAATGTAGTATTTATGCTCACTGAGACTTTAGCTTCTCTTTAGTATTCTAAGATTTCAGATGCAATGATTTTAATATGCTTTTATACCAGGAATTTAAATCAAGCAGCAAATTTGTTTTAAAAAGGTTGAATAACAGTCTTGAGACAGTAACAGACACTGGTTCCTCCTTTCTAATGAGAATGATGATGAAGCAAGAGCCAGAGATATGTTCATATTGTCGCAATTATATAGTCATTCAGAACAAATAGAAAAGGAAAGATCTGAATTCCTTTTTCAATAGGCCAAACCATCAAAAATAGCCTAAAGTAAAAATGTCAACTAAAATTGTATAACTTAAAGCAAATAATTCCCGAGTTAACGCAATTTTACAAACTTCAACACAGTATATGTTTTCTACAATCTGTACACTAGATATCATCAGTGAGCTAATTTTTAAAAAAGAATGTTTTCCATGGAGTTGCTGTGGTTTTTTGTTGAGTAAAAACCCCTCTCGTTTTGATTCATAAGCCTCAGGGCTAGCAACAACAGTAACGGACTAAGTGACATAGTAGTTTAATTATAACAGGCTACTCTCTCTTCAAAAGACAGCTATTTTTCATACATATGGCCACTTATCTAGTATAGATGAAAACCCCTTTTAACTACTTTGTTTAGAGCTAAACTTACATTTTTGTT
This sequence comes from Mesitornis unicolor, assembly GCF_000695765.1. Taxonomy (NCBI): domain Eukaryota; kingdom Metazoa; phylum Chordata; class Aves; order Mesitornithiformes; family Mesitornithidae; genus Mesitornis; species Mesitornis unicolor. The sequence continues at coordinate 10,153 of NW_010209309.1, forward strand.
CAATGGCAGTTAAAGACAGCTCAGCTGTCAGTTTTTGATCTACATTAGCTCCCTGCTGTTATGTTACAGAACTGACTAATGAATCTGTAGGGAAGAGAGGAGGGGGTTAGCAGCTACTATATATTTATCAAAAACTTTCACTCACATTCTAATAATTCTAATAATTTACCCTCCTTTTGACAACTCTTTTTTTTTTTAAAATGGGCTATACAAATATATTCTGGTCTGAATTATTTGCCAAACTGCTTCTGGTTAGAGTGATTAATAATTACCATGTTCCCAAATTTGCTTTTCTTCCACAAACCATATTGCAATGGTTCTTCTACAGAATGTTACTTTTAATGCCACCAATTGTTATGAAAGTATATTCTAAAAATTGGTCTTTAGGGCATGGTTCATAACTCCAGGTTACTGAGTTTCTAACAACATGATCCAAGTATCAGCCATGTATAACAATATTGAGATTACAGTTTAGCTTAGGTTTTATAAAAAATTAATATACCACAGCTATGAAAACAGTGTGTCACTCTCTTCAACTTCCAAGTTTCCTAGTTACAAAGTATTTTTTATTATATGCTTTTTACTTTTAATTAAATAATTAATGAAAAAATAATAAAGAAAACACTGCCACATAATTTAAATTCTAGGTTGGATCTACTGTAACACTGGTCATATTTATAACAAGCTCTCCACTTTATACTTGTCTATTGACATAATGTAGTTCCCACAAAATGCAAACTCCTGTTAGAATAAACATGATATAGTCTTTTTTTTACAAAGATTTGGGTGCTATGATCAATCTATATTAGCATGTACTGAGTCAGAAAAGGAGCAGACACGTAGAGCAAAACAGCTGGTGGTGAGGGCCCAGTATCCATACAACATGAGCAATCCATGACTGCTTTGCTTACGAGAAGTTCTATTTTGCTCCCATGAAATTAAACACCTATTCATGGTTGAAGGACATTAGACAAGCACCTGGAAAATACTCTCCAGTTATGTTACACCCAAAAGAGATGCATTTCATACACTCCCAGACTACTGTGTGATATAAAGGAAAGTGAAGTGAGTGGGAATGAGCTGGAGAGACATGAAAAAAACGCTGTCGCCATGAACTGAATGGCTAACACAAATACATCTTTAAAACAGACTGACATTTCCATTTCTTCTGCCTCTACAGTCCCTAAAACATGATTCTCAAATGCTAAAGATCTGCCATGATTTCTGAGGGGAACCATTCCTTGAGCCAGTATATCCTATGAGAAGTAAAACATCACCGAGTTGGCAAGCATACTACTTCTGATCTACAGCTTATAAATCCATTAGAAGGCAAAATCATTTTGGGAGCTGGGTGAGAAGAGTTTGAGGAGTAGAACCAGGAGTAGGACTAGGAGGAATGCCATGGTGCGATCCAGCCTTCCCTCTCCGTTTACCATCTAAAGGAGACAACAGGATTTTGGGAAAGGAAAAGGATGTTCACAGGATGACTCCTACTCTCTTTATATAGCAGGCTATATTCACAGAATCACACAGAATCACAGAATTGCTCGGTTGGAAAAGACCTCTGAGATCATCATGTCCAACCGTTCCTGTCTACCCCCTAAACCATATCCCTAAGTACCTCGTCTACCCGCTCTTTAAATACATCCAGGGATGGTGACTCCACCACATCCCTGGGCAGCCTGTTCCAGCTTCTGACGACCCTCTCGGTAAAGACCTTCCTCCTTATCTCTAACCTGATACTGTGCTAAAGTCAATCCAGTTCCAAACTGAACTGTTCCTTATCTGCTTCTTGACTTGCATTTTCAGATCTATCAGATAACAACAGTGTGCTGCTTCTCGCTTCCTCTCAGAGTTGCAGAACAATTTGGTCTGAACAAGATAACATGAAATAAAAATATATTGATGTTGTCATGAAAGAAAAAGGAAGACATTCCTGGTCAGACAATGGTCACAGAGGGTACTTTCTCCAATCATTATCTGTTTCTTAGCCGTACCAAACTTCAAGGAAACAAGAGCAAACCAGAAGTGATATATGAACCATGATATTTTAAATATTTTGAGAAATGCTTACTGGTTTGGATTTTTTTACCCTACATAAACACATGCTGACCTGTAAAATCAATGGAGGAGAGTCTTCGCTTTTCCCAGAAGCTGTTACTGGAACAGGTGATCTCCTAGTACTTATATTACATATATTTATTTGCATACATTTTCCTACAGCCAATTACCATACCAGTCATTTCTATTCGTAGAACCTATTACCAGCACGCATTATTAAAGTCAGTATTTCTTAGCTTCTTGCAATCCATGCAGAAGGCAGGACATCTCAATGATAACACAAATATCAATTTACAGAAGATAAGAAAAAATATTAACTCTGAAAACAAAAACCTTATAAAGTATAATTCAAAGTTAAATATAATTACAAATCTTCGGAGAATAAAAACAGCATTAATTAAGAAAACATACTAAACCATCATTTTATCTTTACATACTTAAGTGATTTAAAACATACAACTTATTTAATATGATGTAATCGTTCTTCTAAAATGACTAACAATTCATTTTTGAGAGCAAAAATATGTATTTATTTAGTAATACAAATATCATTAAAGTCATTCAAATGATTAATTAAATCTAAATGACAATAATAATTTGGCATGCATAAGGAAGGGGGGGGTAATGCAAGAGACTTATTCTGTTGTGGACTGTACAGAAACTGCTTAAAGATTTATAGAATTCAACCTTATATGAGATCTAGAATTAGAAGCAGATGTCAGCAGAGGTCTTAGTAAGAATTGAGTTTTATTATTTAAAAAAGTGATTGTGTGTGGCCACTTAAAATTGATTAATCTTCTGTGATAGCAGCCAGACCAACAACAAAAATGGCACTTTTCTTGAAATGAAGTAGAACAAAATTAAATATTTAGAGTAATCTTACCAGAGCTCTGCATTTCACATCTATCTGTCTTTCTGGTGCTGCAGGTATGCTGTTAATCTTTAAGGAGAACCACACTTTGAAATTAGAAGAACTTCCTCCTATGTTAAAAAGAAAAAAAAATGCCTTAAAAATAATCTCATGAGGTGATCAATCCTAGAACCATTCAAATCAGTGAGAAATTTGGACTTTTATCAGAAATGCCAGTCATTGTTCATATTGAGACAAAGGAAATCATGACCTGATTTAAATGCTGCCAACCAACTCCATTATCTAATCCCTTCTTGTCTGGATTCAAAATAGTAACAAAAGCAATACATACACAAATTGAATGAAAATAGCACTTTGAGAAATCAGTTTTCTAGACTTTCACATTGTTTCAGAATTTTAAATACCACTGATTTGTAACTAGTTTTCTTCAACAAAAATAATGCTAAAAATAATACAAATTATTTTTTTAACAAAAGCTCGTCCACTATAGATTCAAAACTACAAGTTAGTCATTAAACAGATCAGAATTTTCAGTTACATAGACTCTATCCTCAAATATATGGTTGAACATACAACAACATGGCAACATGCACTTATACTGCAATGCATTTTTCATTGGGTTTTGAGACAGGATGTTCTGGGTCATTATGATAAGAAAGTCGGCATGAAAAAGACTGTGAATGCACAAAGATGGTAAATATATGCACTGAAATATTAATGCATCAATATTATCCCATTAGATCAGATTAATTATCTATTTTATCCCAAGCTCTGTTATCAATGACTAGTAAAAGTTTGGCCTGAAAAATTATGCAATAAACTCTTGCAAATTCACATGCAGTTACATGACAACCTGGCAAGAAATCCAGAAGAGTTTATCCACTTCAGTATTTTGTATTATCTAGTCCAAAAAGGAGAGATGAGAATTTTTTAATATGTACAATAGCTAAAATGCATCAGAGACTCCCTTGGAGTCCCTTTTGGAGATCATTTATGAAGACTATTTATCAACCACATGTGTATACTAGTGAAATTATAAGGATAGATTTTAAATTCCGATTATGATTATGACATCCTTAACTAATTGGAATTTACAAGAATGTTACAATTGAGACCAGAAACAGGAAAGTGTTTACTACCAGTAACCATGGGAAGCATAGGCAAGCAGATCTTTGAAATGGAGGCAGTCCATATCAGACTGACAGTATTTTTATAATTTTATATCAAGCAAAATTAAAACAAAATTAGTTCATCTAATATGACCTTTGGTATATTACGTAACTTAAATTCTGTTCAGTTACATAGAATTATTGCTGTGCAACCTCAGTCAAGCAATCTGTGTTTCTCTAAAGCATATCTTCCAGACAGACTTGAGTCTTGATTTGAAGATACCCACTAGCAGTTTCTTCTGTTGGCTAATTACTGTCATTGGAAGACATTTAAATATGAGTCTAATTTCTGGTTTCCATTAAATTTGTTTCAAAGTCCAGCAAAAATATCTTGTAATGACAATCTGATAGATTTAAGAGTCTTTAAGAGATTTAAGAAATTTAAGAGATTTAAGATAGATTTAAGATCTAGCTGTATCTAGCATTTTCCTGTATTTAGAACATAGTCATGAGTATTAATAAAATTGGCTCTTCAATCTTGTTCAGATAGGCAAAAGAGATTGAGCCCGAAGACTCTCATCATAAGGCCTGATCTCCACAACACAAATATTTCATGCAGTAATTTTTTTGCAAGTATAAACAGTTGTTCAGCACCTTTTAAAAATGCATACACAAGAATTGCTTGCAGTATTCCTGTTTGTCAGTATACTGTGGGAGATGAAAATAAACTTAATCCTTCTAATCACACTTCCCTGAATTATACACTAGAAAGCTACATTAGCAGGTCTGTTTTACCACAGCATCAGACTTATGAGCTCCTACAGCTTTTCTTTTCTGGTGTGACGCCAGCTCTTCTCAGAGCCACTGCTTTCCTGTCCAGTTCCTGTGAGGAACTGCAGTTCCTCATTCTGGATATATGACTTCATTTCTTACCCCTATTTCCAATAAAACTGTGTCTTACTGAGTTTAATTATATTACTTTCTTTAAATCTTCACTGAATATGTCCTGTATTAATGTACTCATTTTTTTGTTCAGGCTAATTAGATACGCATACAATTTACTGTTTTTGAATACCAACAGAATATTACAGTCTTTCAGTCTGTGGCATAGCCTCCGTAGCTTAAGATCTATAAAAATTAACATCACTGTGAGAAAGACATCTTCTGAATGTCCACTAAAAAATTCTGGTATGCACATGACCCTGAGTTTAATCAATTTTAAAAAGTGAAAAAAAAACTAGTATACAGAAGAGACATGACTTCTGCAAGAAGGGAGATTCCCCTTACACCAAAACAGAACACATCACCTGAAACCTGAAATAAGAGTCATTAATTAAAGGCCAAAAGAAAATCAAAAGGTGTCCACAGCTTGAGACATCACATCCTTCAAGAATGCAGACAAACTGTAGGAAAGGGTACAACAGAAGTCTATAAAATTCAGGTAGCAAACAACAAAGGAAAATGTCAACAGTAAGGTTTCATTTACACAAGATATGCAATTAAATGGCAGGGCAAAGGGATTTATTAAAGCAACAAATTCACAAATGAATGTTCTGTACAATTAAGGAAAACAGAAAAGAGCATACACTGTTATTTAAATAGAAAATTAATAATGCCTCCCTGTCCCCAAACCTTCAAGAACACGCATACAAAAAAATCAAACAAAAAACCCACAAAATAAAACCAACCCCCAAAAAAGTCACTTGAGTGACACCTTGCTAAAGACTTAAAAAAGCAGTAATAAAATCTTTTCAAACACATCTGAAGCTGGTAGTCTGCCAAACTCAGAAGGGCTGACAGATGAACGAGGTGGAAAAGGAATGCCCAAGAAAGATAAGGCTGCAGCAGAACTAATTCTTTGCAGTAGCATTTGCTGTAGTGGAGTTCAGCAGCTTCCTATACACACTCTAGAGCTTGTTTTGAGGGGAATGGTCAGGGGGACTCTACCAAATTAAGGTTTCAGCAGG
>NW_010209309.1:16191-46934 GCF_000695765.1 Mesitornis unicolor
GAGTAGACTTATAAAGAGGAAAGTAGCAGATCACCTGGGCAAGAGAGTCTTTGCCCACCAGTTCAAAAGGAACTCATGTACGAAAGTGCAATTGTGCAAATTGGGGTGCAACCTGTTGGTTAAGTCAACTTTAGGTGCAAAGAAATTAAAAGGCAAAGAATATGTTGCCAATTTTGAGGCAGGTCTCTGGGATAAACTGAGAAATTACAGATTTAAATTTGTTTATATATTCCAAAGAAAATTATGAAGAATCACAATAAGGGAGAGAAGCCACAAGTCAGAAAAGTATTTGAATTCTTTGACAAAGTCAGCAGCTGTGTGAATAAGGGAAATATGGTTCACATAGTACCTTGTTTTTCCAAAAAAATCTATTTCTAAGATCCCTTTCTACAGGCTTCTAAGGAAACAGCTGCAGAAGAGGGAACGTTAGAAAATGGGATTAAGATACAGAAACCAAAGGACAGGAAGGAATAGCTAGCTCTCACCACGAAGAGAGATAAAGAGTGAAGTAAAAAGCTTGCTTTTGGTATGAAAAGTCCTTAACCACTTTTTCTCCCTAGGCCAGATATACTAAGTATCATATTCTGTCTCTAACAAACTGATCAACCTGAAGTGTATCTCCAGTATGCAAGCATTACTTTCACATTTTACCTAATGGACAATCACAAGTTTTATGGAACTGCTTTGTTACTCATCACTACAATGTTGTGCCTTCCAGCAATTACAATGTCTGTACTGCTACCAGATATTTTTCCATACAGATTTACAGCCCACTTGGTTGTGTCTGATCACAGATTTTTCCTCTGTACTCTCAACTTTTTCTAAATCAGTTTTCTGTACTTCATAATTACAGTAATGTTGAAGTTAAAAACTACTTCTATTTTTTCTCCTTGTTTTTATACATAAATTCATTGATTCTGTTCACATAAATTGTTTCAAAATACTCTTAACTCCTGACAGGTCTCAATAGCAAAGCTTTCAGATCAAGTTGCTTTCTTATTAGTTTTGACTTCAAGTATTTTGAGCTATTAAAACCTTTTCTATTTAAGGAAATCTTAATTTCTTTTTGTAATTTTTATGCATTTGAATGTTTAGAATCATCTCTTTTTAAATTTTCTTCAACTCTGGAAAACAGCTATAATTTTTGGGAAGGAATACCTTGTATGATTTTTAAATGGTATTACATATATTTAGATACTTTAGATAATTTATTATTTGCAAAATACTTTCAATCAGCATTTCCCTAAAAACTTTGAAATGCTTTAATCAAAACACTTTTTTTAACACATGGAAAGAACCTGGTAATTCTCTGCTGAAGGAGCATCTTTCCGCTTATTTTCGCAGATAAACTCTTTACCATATGAATAGTCCTGAAAGTATTGTTTAGTATTAAGCCTTGGAGTTGTATAAACTGATATTCTGTCAACTTTTACTCAGTGAAAATACAGCTGAATGGTTGCTTTGCTGCCCACTTGCACTGTTAAAAACATTTGTTCCCACTTAGCCAGAAACCTGATACCAAATAGTGACTTTATAGGTAAGTCTCATCTCAGGTCTTTATCCATATAATGTTTTTCAATGGGCTAGCCCAAAGACAATTTATTTCAAGTATCCTCATTCTCAAGTAATTATAGCCCAATTTTACCTTGAAATTTTTCTCTTGCCAAGGCAACCCACAAGACAGAACCTAGTTCTTACCCTCAGAAACACTCAGAAGTCACTTCCAAAGTTATAAAAATCTACTAAAGCTTTAGATCACTGAACAAAATGAATGTAAGCAGATTAAATTCGCAACAATTCCTCTTGACCTTTCCTTCAGTCCTTTCTCAGTGTTTCTGTTTCAAAGCTGAAGAACAACTTGCATGGCTGAAAAAAGGTCTAGTATTAGAACTTCATCTGCTAATGTACAGAGGAGAAGGTTGGGGATGGGGATTTCTACGGCTGGTTTCTGTTAGATTTTTTTTAAAAACAGTTTTATTTTACCAGATAGTTCATGCTGGGAAAAGAAGACCGAAACATCACAGGCACTGAAGATAATTTCAATACATTCATGCTGAAATTCAGATGGCTCATTCCCAACTCACAGAACAGGCTTATATCTGTCTGTTTATCTTTTCTGCATGTATTCAAAAAACAATGAAAAAAAAGGAGACACTTTTCTTTTTCTCTCTACCCTAGAAAAGGATTATTCTAATATAAAAATGTTCTGAATTGATGACATTTTTTGAGATTATGTCTTTTTCTCCACATAAAATGTCTCAATCCAGAACATGATGTTCCCAGAATTCTGTGAACCACTCAAAACAGAGAATACTATTGCAAACACAAGTATAAACTCAGGCTTACCTATACACCCGCTCTTCTAAACTTGCAATGACATATTTAATACATTTGAAGTATCATCTTAGGACCTGTACTGTACCTGTACTTAGGCACTGTACTTTGACGTTTTATGAGATAAACTCAGTTTCACTTTAGGCCTGTAAATCTTATCATCTCATTCTGGGCCTTCAATGACAAATAAAAATCCTTAGTCTGCTTTACACAACTATCAGGTCATGATCTTGTCAGATCTCATAAAACAAAAAAAGCACAAATTTTAGTTAGTACTTTAGAAGGAAATCATCACTGAAAAGGAGTGAGCATAAATCTTCTGAACATAAGAATGCAGAATATTATCTTCTCTTTCAGTCCCTCCCTGGTCAGTAGGCTTCTTTTTATTTTTAATGGAAGCACTGGAAGCATAGAAAGCCATGTACTTTCTATGACATGCAGTTACTCTGAATTTGAAGAGGGGGGAAGACAAAAACAAAACCTAGACATATTTCTATATCAATTCCTTAATAACAAGACAATTTCTTCAACTACAGTAATCACGATTGTGAATAGAAGATTCTGTATTTAAAACACAGGATTACTAAATTGCTGTCCACATGAAAACTAAACTTGAGACTTCAACGAACTTTTCAGGTTAAAATTTTCTCAGGTGCCCTCCAAGTCTCATTCCAGCTTATATGACATACCAGAACCATCACGTTTTCTTCCAGAGTTGAACAGCTTTTTGTAATCCAGTCAGTCTGGTGTCTTGTCCTAGCTCTCTGTAGTAATGCAAATAAGCTGTTCCTCCTGTGTGTGATCTTCTCATTTTATTGTGCAATTCATAAAATGTTATAAACTTCAGCTTAGCAAATCAGTGTTGTAAGCCATGCAGTTTTAATCTTGTACTTCATGTCATGTGCTGAAGTTATCAGTTGCAAAATACCCTTCCTTATACTCTCACATCACTTTTCTCTGCTCACTTGGATGAGAATACACTACTACCGCATCAGACACAAACTGAAATTTCTGTTCTGTCTGTCCCCTTTCCCTGTCCTTTCCTTAAAGTTACTTTTCATCCTGTGTCTGCTACATCAGCCATTAAATATGCTGTCAAGCATCAGCGGTTATATATTGGCTTAAAGATAGAAAAGATTCTTTTCTCCTGATTGGGACACAGCTGCCCATCATTCAGCTAAATTACACATCATTGATGATGAAGGAAGATTTGGCTTGGTCTCCTGAAAACTGTAGATTTCTAGAGCATTTTGGCAGGGGGAGGTGGATATGGACATATTGGAAAATTTGGAATTGTACTGCTAAATAAAATTAATTTATTTAAAAATACTTTATCTTAATTTTACAGACTTCTCATATTGGCATCAGAAGAATGACTATTTAAAGTAAAAGATCAATTAAAGTGTTATTTTCAAATTCAATGTACATTCTTTCCACAGCATTTTTACCTAATAGTTGCAGAGCTAAAATAGCAATGACAATAAATATTTGTTCCAGCTTCAAATAAAACATTAACAACACTTTTAGATGCATCTTTAGGGGTATGTTTTTTAGCAATAACAGGCAAAGGAATGATACACTTTAATTTCTTGGTTCTACAAAAAAACTTTCCATGCTGGTAGCTATCTAAATTCTCTTTGAGTAGGTACTTGAGTAGGTATTTTGTTCTCGTAGCAGATGACTGTACTTTACAGAATGTAAAATATAAATTTTATAAGTCTAGTCTAGTCTAGTTTAGTCTAGTTCCCCACACTATGTAAATATATAATAGTTTTCATTATGTAAATAGCTCACTACTTCTAACACAGGATAAATCAAAATTTAGACTTCATTCTGCTCACATGCAAACACAAAATCCATGACTAACCAACCCTCTGTAAAGTCATTTCTGAAGAACAAGAGCTGTTGTTCATGAAAAATTATCAGATAATAAGTATACGTTATATTTATTTAGCTTCTCCTTTTTGATTTATAATAAATAATTCTTATACCAATTATTTGGAACAGTCTAGCTATTAAGCAAATGTGATGATTTATGTTTCTTATTTTTTAAATTTTGATCAGCCTTAGCTATCTAAGAATTACACTAAAAAGTCTTAACATTCCTTCTGTAAACTTTTCCTGACAATTTAAGCTTCTCTATCAAGTTAAAATCACAGATCTTTTTTCTATATTTTTTACAGAATTGCAATAAATTACAGACTCACCATAAAACTTAAAGTATATTCCATATACAAATCTAGTTACAACACTCTGTCCAAAGACATATAAACCCTTTACAGTAAAGTTTTGGATACTTCTTTTAAAAATGTCTCTAGACAAATTTAATTGGTTCATATGTCCCAGGTAAAAATTGCAATTCTGTATAAGTAGACCTATCACCCCACTGAAAAAATATTTGTAAATTAAATCATGTTTTTAACTGGCTCTATATATCTCTCTCCACATTCAGTTTCCAAGTGTAGAAAATCTGCACCTAACTTCTAGGAAAAGCTGAAAAACACTAATATATTAAGAAAATTTTGCAATCTTATTATGTTAAAAGCTCAAAATTATTCAAAAGGCAGACACTAATATTCATTTTTACTATGTGAGGAATAACTTATCCTTGGAAAAGTAAGTCTTTTACATTTTCTTCTTCCAAGGAAGTTATTAATTTAGGGTTGTCACCTTTAGGCTTGAGCTCATGAGTTTTATCACATAAGGGTTACACTTTTTCAATAAATGTAATCAATATGTATAGCTTTAAAAATCCTTTTTCATAACACGGTAAGATAAACTTTGCTGCTATCTGCTATTTTATGCACATGAACATATTTAAGTAACCCTAACATTTCAATGAATATTCATTTAATATATCCCTTACAACACTGCTTGAAAAAAAACATTTTAAAATACCTCAGACATTACTTATCTTAAAAGATAAAATGTTACACCTTGCTTAGAGCAACTTTCATAGATTCAGAGTATGTCTTACATTTCGTATCAAACCTAGGTCATAGAGAGGGACAGTACTAAAGTGCATTGAGGTTGGACAAATGCATTAATTTGTCCACATAAAATGGAGATAACGTATGAAAGTTGTTCACTTCAAAATGCTGCAATATAAAATTAAATTATTATGCTTTCATGTGTATAAAATGTACGTAACATTGAATTAATTCAAATTTTACAAGTTAATATAATACATATATGCAGGGTTGGTGAAGAAGGGCATTCTACAAGAAGGAAATCTTCAAGCTCAAGGGTTCCTTGTCCTAAACTAGGTAATGACCATATCTCCAAAGCCTTTTGTCACTTGAGAATTAGCTGTGATCACCAGGAAAGAAAGCTCTGAAAAAGTGTCTGGTCTCTGATAGGGCAGAATCTCAGAAACACTCTTTTTTGTCTTCTGCCTTCAAAGCCATCTCTCAAATGAAGATCACCACCTTATAATGGATACTCAGATACCACTAGTGCATGAATGATATGTATTTCCCCTAAACTTTTTCCAAAACTGTAAGGAGAAGAGAGAATTTTAACACCACAGACAGCTTATTTCAAAGAAACATATGACTAATGCTGTTGACATCTTCCAGTTCTGAAGCTTAGCCTTCCATGCTATTAACATCATCACAGTAGGATGTTGTAACACCATCTTCTCAGTCAGACACCTTTACTCCCTAAAGACACTTTCTCATCTCCATCTCCCAGATAACAGCTTCAAAAAACCCATCCAGCATATCTTCTATGTCTATGGAAGAAAGAAAACATCCCTTTAACTCAGAATATTCTCAGTACCTTCACATGATGATGATGATACTACTCTCCATTCTCCCTTGCAGTTGCATGATAAAATGTAAATATGGTAAATATGGTTATTTCCATTCTACAGGGGCTTTTTTCAGTCTCCATTTGTATTGTGTTCTGAACTTTTCCAGGCCATGTACCTTTCATGAAATTTAGTCTAGCCTGCTATCAGCTAGCTATTGGTAACACACAGACCTGTCTGCTGGTACACATTGGGGCAGAACTCAGGGGCGGGGCCAGTTCACATACTAAATTCTTTTTCTGAGGAAATCGTGGCACAGGGACTATGAACACAAAGTATGCAAAGCTTAAGAGAATTGCAAACGCTGAACAGAAATTAATTACATTTTAGCAACACAAGAGTTGAAAATTCACTGGGTATTTGGGGATAGGGGGGAATATTCTACCATATTACTAGTTGGAGAAATAAATTTTTGAGGAATAAATTTGAAGGACTGTCACAAATCTTACCAAAGTAGGTCCAAATTGTCAATTACATCTCTTGACACTGCCATCTCCAGTAAGAGTATACAGCCACACACAGAAAAGAACCCCAGACTTACAACATAAGCCATTGAATACACACTGAAGAGGTGGGATGAAATGGACACTCAGGAGATTAAATAATCTACTACATGAGGAATCTGTCATGAGTGAACCATTGAAAACAAACAGAGCACCTTTGGGGAGCACCTGCAGGCTTCAGGTAGGATGGTCTGTATGTTTGGGAGTGGCCAGCACCTCAGACATATTTGTATTGCAAGGCTCTACTATTCTTAGTCTAGAAGATTAACATGTCTCAATTGGTTAACTCAAAATTAGACCATCATCACAAGCAGGCTTTTGTGGTAATTTATGGGAAGATGATACATTTATTTAAAATGTTTCTTCTTCTTTTCCTTTTTCTTCAGGAAGACTTTTAAGGAAAGACAATGATTACAATCTTCACATGCACAAAAGTTTGTTACTAAAAGTGACGTCTCTGTCCCTGGTGGAGAGTGACAAATGGTGGGCTTCAGTACATGTGAAAAGTATCAGGAGAACTCTACAACGGTTGAATACAGAAGTACTAGGACAGATTACCTAGGTCATGTGGTCTTCATTAGTAGATAGCTTTAAAGAACATCCTAGAGGAATGGTTGTCAGACTTAACAAGGGAAAAAGTTATATCTAACAGGTTATACCTAACTAATACATGCTCATGTTCCAACAAATACCTAAACACATCATCATTCACAGTCATAATCTCCAGCTCACATGAAACTAGAATTCTTCACTCTCTGTTAACCAACACAGAGCTAGAATTGTAGTTTTGAGCAGACACAACCACGATGATGCTCATGTCAGTCGGTTTCTTAACCTAATGAACACAAGTTATGCACTAACCTTCCCTGATCCCACTTATTTCTACTAACAACTTTTTTTCCCCTTTTTTTTTTTTAATCTTTGTCTACAAATAAAAATTGAAAAATCCAAAGGTCATCCACTGTAACTTTCTCTCTGGGTGTTCACCTATAAGGACTCAGAGATTGAACAGAAAGATTACTTCTCATTCTTGTTATGCTAACGCATAAAGCTGCTAAGGGTGATCATGGAAAAACAAGTCCTTAAACTTCCCTATAAGGTCTCTGGAGGGTTTAGACAATCATCAGTAGTATTTAAGGATGTATACAAAAATAACACAAACCATGTAATGAAGAATGGAATGGGAAAGAGAACAGAAGGAAAAGACATCTTATGTCAGTGTAGTATAAAAGCCACCAATAATAATTGCTTGAGTAAGTTCCAAAAAAGGATGCAGTAAAGTAACCTAGGATTTTTTTTTTCCCCGCATCTTGGCAGAAATAATATTCATTGGCCAGGTTTAGCATAGCACTGCACATTTTAAATGAGTATAAACTGTGACTTATGTTAGGAAACCACTTGCCAGGTGAACAGCTTGGGTGAGCTGTGTGACAGACATTTTAACATGTCTGAAAAAGTGAAAGCCAGCTCGGGAGTTGTGTACACACAGTCAGGGTTGATATGCCCTTGGCAGAGTAGGATAAATTGTAGTCAGATGATTTCCAATTGTTAAGTTCCTTAAAATGGTACTCAATTGATTTCTTGTTTAAGATCACAATGAATACAAAACATGTAAAATACAGACCTTTATGCATGTATTATTTTTGTTGTTCCAAGGAGAGAAAACCCAATTGGTAATACTCAGGTTCAGGATTTTTGTTTTGTTTGGTTTTGTTTTGCTTTGATGGGTTTTAAAAAATAATACATATTTTTATACTACATATAATACCTTCACAAATTACTTTTTGGCTACTAAGAGCTTTTTAACATAAAATATAAAAAATATATAAATTTACAAATAAATAATAATTTATATAAAATTTAACGCATTTGTTGATGCATACATTCTATGCAAATCATTGCATGGTTTGTACTCACAATCAGTGGCATATTAACAAATGTAAATATTGCAATAATACATTTTAATTATTCTTTTATGTACATAAGACATTAAAACTGAAGATAATAGCACTATTCCAATCCTTTCTGCTAATATTATGATAGCATTCAAATTACTTTTGCATAGTTATACTTCTATGATTTCATTAAGGTATATTAAATGAACAATCACCAGAATTCATATCATAAATTTAATTTGACACTTCACAATGTTGTTTGCATTTTTATCTCCTCTTATGTACATAAGGCAGGGCTCACAAATTAAAAAGACAGAAACCGGAGCATTTGCAATACCAGCAGCAAATGAGGTTTAGGACAAGTCTATAAGGGGAAAAGTAAAAGGTTATTAATTTAGTCTACTTGTTTCCATTTTAAAACTCACTGGCATTTGCTAATATCTTTGCTAAACTAACTTTCCAATTCAAAATCTTCCAAGCCAGTTGTCTTCACTAGGTTATTTTTCTGGAATTTTCTAGCCAGAGGAATCCAGTAACATCTACTCTAAGAAAATACACAGCATTTTTCTTAGAGTAAGAGTTTTCAGATATGTTGCTGAGAAGCTGTAGCATTTCATCTAGAGCAGGAGAATGCTTTTTTTTTTTTTTTTAGGAGTTCTTGAAAATCCACTCAAATTTTGCAAAGTTTATCTCTGAAAATTACTTTGTTGTGCACATTTACATGTACACATATATATATACACACACATATAAAAGATATAAATAAAAGAAGTTTACAAGTGTCTGATGCTTAAACAATTTGGAAACCCAGTCTGCACCTAAAGTCCTACCACTCCAATCCCACATCAACCAGATTTGCACATGGCTACAGCAACATCTTTGAAAATCTCAGTTATGCCTGACAAATTAAATACAATGCATATTCAAGAACTAGCATAACTTAATAGAGGTGCATATGGCTTCTTCTATTTGCTAGAAAAAGTATTTCTCACTTAATGGATTACATCAGTAGCTTCCTTACAAATACTTCCACTGTTTTGGAGAGAATTAACACAAATAGCCCAATTAAAAATATGTGGTTAATCAGCCTTTTCAAGCCTTTCCTCCATAAGGAATAGCATGTACAGATTTTCCTTAATTTAAAAAAAAACTGGCATCCCAGATTACTTTCACTTAAAAATAAGGGAAACTCCATGTAATTCAAGAGCACCACAAAATGCAGGAGTTTCCCAGAGAGATCTCAGAATCATTTTGGTTGGAAGAGACATTTAAGATCATGAAGTCCAACCATTAACCTAACACTGCCAAGTCCACCACTAAACTATGTTCCTTAATGCCATATCTACCCAACTTTTAAATACCTCCAGAGACTCCACTACTTCCCTGAGCAGCCTGTTCCAATGCTTGATAGCCTTTTTGGCAAAGAAATTTTTCCTAATATCCAAACTAAACCTACCCTGCTGCAACTTGAGACCATTTCACCTTGTCATATCACTTGTTACTTGGGAGAAGAGACCAACACCCACCTCTCTACAACCTCCTTTCAGGTAGTTGTTGAGAGTGATACCACCTCCCCTCAGCCTCCATTTCTCCAGGCTAAAAAACCCCAGTTCCCTCAGCCACTTCTCATAAGATTTGTGCTCCAGACCCTTCACCAGATTCATTGCTCTTCTTTGGACATGCTCCAGCAACTCGATGTCCTTCTAATGATTTCTCCAGAAAGAAGAGATAAAGGACTTATATGAGCGACTCATTACATTCTAAGTGGCAAAACAACATGTCAGTAGTGAGTAGCTTTTTAAAGAATAATATTTTATTTGACCATGAATAAATGGCACCTGGCCTTGTAACTGAATTTATTCTTCAATTGCTTCTGAGAAAGAGCAAGTCTTGATCTTCCTACAATGAACAGCAAGGATGTGCAGGCAGAGAATGCAGTACAAATGAAAAAATTCTTAGCTTCTTTGGAAATCAAGTGATGCTGAAGGCCAAAGACTTTTGTAGGATACCCCTCAAAAAGGCCATAAGGGCTTCTGAATTCAGAGTAACTCCCAGTGTGATAATGGTAATGTCACACAGCAACAGAATATGCTCCAGTCTGTGAATGCAATGGTTGAGACTTTTCTCACAATTGTAACTATCGCTGGTGTCAAGAAGGAACAACTGGTAGTGGTAATCAACGCAAACCAGTATCATACCTGCTCTGAACCTTTTCTTCATTTCTGAAATGTATATTTGAGTGTGAAAGGAACAGTGACTTGTAAATATGTGAATTTTCTGTAGGAATGTTTAATGAGTCATATTACAGAAAGATAAAGGGGGAAAAAACACACCAAAAGAACAAGTTTACTGTGTGAGTTTCTTTTACTTAATGTGAAAAAAATAAAAATCCATTTCACAGAGACAGTTCTACTACAAAATCAGTGACACATGCTGTAACCAGAAATAAAGAATGCCTTGAAATTGCATTCAAATCTCTCAATTATGCTTCTTGCATACACACTCTCACTCTCTGATGACAATGTATAAAACGCCATCTGTCTTTTGCCACAGTGGGAAACAGTAGTTCTCTAATATTTATAATTTCGTATGTATGTCAAGAACAATGAAGACTCTACTGTGCCTACAGAAAAAGCAAAGGAAATATTTTGAGAGGGACAGAAGACACCATAACAAACAAATCACTGCAATGGACAAGAAATGCATATTGCCTACTTAGTAAAAATGTCAGAGCAGCCTTTTGCTGGCTAGCTAGGGAAACCTACCTCGTAACTGAATGTATTAGAGTGCAGGAATGTCCAGTCTCTAGGATAAATTAAAAGACAGAATTCTATATGGGCCATTTATTTTGCAACTGCTATAGAAATAAAAATTCCAGCAGCAGGCTACTGAATGGGCAAGAGGATCTAAGATATGAGAGAAACTCATCCATGAAAAAACAATGAGATAAACTTATAGTTTTTTACTAACAAAAACATGACTTAAACAACTAGAATTACCTAATCACAAACAGTCTTCAGGAACAACTTGGTTATAGTTTCAAAGGCAGACCATGGCAGTAGTATGTGATACAAACTTGCCTAATTATGAAAGTATATAACTACTTAGAACTATAATAATAATACTCATGAGGTAGCCTGATGGTAAAATGAAAAAAAAAATTAGATTAGATGGGAAAATCTGTTTTGTTTTCTCCTGTTAGAAATTAGTAAGCTCTTTGTCATCTTAAAACCATAATTTTGACCCAATCTAATGTTTTAATTGATATCTCTAAACTGCTCAGTTTTCAGAAACTTGCAACAAAATCAAAGAAATAAATATATAAAATTTTGCTCTGGATTTGTGAATCCACTTATACCGTAGTTTATCTGATAGATTACCCTGCCAAGCTCCGAGAATGTATATCCAATTCTTTCCTCTGCTTAAGGGATACCTGCTTGAACATACGCCTTGAAGGAATTTGTTCTCACCCTTAAGCAAGAGGATATTCTAAGCAACTGCTCTTAGAATATCTGGTTGAAGTTACTGTGATTTGAATGAGTCATAATATTTAGATTCAAGCAATTATTCAGATAAGAAAAAAAGACAACATAAACCACTGTAAAAGACTTCAAAAAAAAAATCACATATTTGATTTGAACTATATTTCTTATGAACTGACCCACGTATTAGGCTATAAAGTTCGACTTTTTCTTGTTTTCTGGCTCATTGCATACTTTCACAGGTCACAGCAATTGAATCAGCATGAACAGAGGAGACTGATAGGGACCTTTCCTATGTCCTCTTCTCACCCCATTATCTTCTGTCCAACATGCTTATACAACTGTGAGGAACTGGTAAATATTAGTGTTACTTTTCATGACTACTATGTGCTCCCTCTGTGTTTATAATTCATTACTTGCTAAGGGGTAAAATAAAAATTATTTGTGAGCAAGACAAAGCAGGAAAGGCAAAATGATGACCTAGATAAAGAGCATCTCAAACACTCAAACCTAATAGTAAGGGCATTGACTGTAAAGAAACTACTGCTCTGTTGCTAGCTCTACTATGTTGTTTCAAAACTGTTATTTTGATACCATTGTGATTTTGTTCTGTCACCAACTACCTAGCAAGGGTTTACACTTGGCCATATCACATTAGCTCTGTTGCTGAAGAGTGGATTAGGAGGGGAAGAAATTTAAGTGTGCTTCCTCTGTTCTCTTTCAATTCAGCAAGGTGCAAGTCACACCTGTCATTTCACAGGTGAACTCGAGAGGGACAGGCAGAAGTCCAGAGTACATCTAGCCATATAACCATGACAACTACACCCATTATTTTTACTCAGGATGTGATCTGCCAGACAGGAGAGAATGAACATTACTCTCAGTACTATAGTTTATACAAACTATCAGAACAAGCATTATCACAGACATTTTTAATTAGGTAAGAAATTTTAATCTGTTTATATGCAAATACAATCCTGTATGCTATGACATCCAAAACTATACAGATGCACAGGTTTACAAATGGAGTGACTTATTTGCGGTTAGGGTAGGTGCAACATTACTAGCCTTCTCAGCACAGCAACATTAAAAGATGTGCTGCATGAAGAAGGAAGTATCCTAAAGTTCAGCAGCAGCCTTGCACTGTGAGCAACTACAGATTGTTTTTGTTATTCATTTTAAATGTGCTACCATATTTTGTCTGCACAGATTTTTAATTGCACAGATACCATGCTCCACAAAATTCCATGTGGGCCATAGGTCCTTGAAGCATTGCTACATCTGAATTGTTTCAAAACAACATGTTAGGTTATTAGGGGAATCAAGCTGTTCTGAGTCTCAAAAGGGCACAGGAAAATGCATAACATTTAGCAGACTGTAGTACTGCAGAAGGGCACCTACTGAGAAAGCTAACAATAATTGAACATTCTTTTTGACAAAGGAAAAAAGGATAAAACAGGCTAATCCTTAATGTTCTGCATATGCTAAACCATCCCCAAAAGCTTGTCTGCACTAACGTAAGTATAGCTGCAAATGATAAAATGCTATTAAAAAAAAAAGGCAAGTCCTGATTAGTAATCTACATTTTCAAATATGCATGCAGTTTACATGGGGATTATTTTCTTTAAATACTTCTTTTCTAACTTTTTTTTTCCTGAAGAGGGAGACTCAATTAAAACAAACTAATCTGAAGGTGTAGCACAATGTGCCTGAACATACAGTATGCAGATTAAACTGAAAAATAGCTTAACTACACAATGAAAATTTATGAGGTGGATAAATCAAAATTATTAGGAGTATTCCTGTTCAAGAGACAGTAATTCCAGAATTAAATATGCATGAGATTTATCAATTAAATCTTTAATAAGTTATAGGTATATTAATCATATGACTGCATTAATACTGAATAAATCCTTACATTTACCATTTTATACTCAGTTCATAATGATCTTTTTTAAAAGGTATCATGAATAAATGCAAAGTCTTATTTTAAACTGTCACAATCCTGAGTACTGTTTTCCTCTTAATTACTTTTAGCAGTTGCTAGAACAAAGAATTTCATTATCTTCCTTATGTGAGTAGCTCAGTGTGCTCTCACAGATGTTCAGCTCTCATGGACTGATTTCAAGCCTGAAAGTCCAGGAGGGTGACACGTGCAAGCATCGTTACCTTTCAAAGGCGTCAGTTCCTCAATGAGCCCACTTGGAAGCAGTTGTTTTAAAAGACAACAGGAAAGACACTTAACTGTCAGAGACATATCATGAGAACTACAATGACAACTTAGACTAGAAGATATCACCTGTCATTGAAGGCCTAAAAAATAAATTAGCTTTAAAAGATAATTAAAACAGACTTTGCTCAAATGAATGCCTGGCCTAACCACTTTGACTATGCATTTTTTATCATGGCTTATTCCCAAGTACTATATCTTTTTGATGTTATGTCTTTCAAGTATAAAGAAATTGAAAAACTTGGCAATGTTGTAAAAATGTAAATATGTGCCATAAGAACACAAAAGGAGGTATAATCTTTTGATAAAGGCAGTGCTTTGGGTGACCAGAATAAGAAAACAGCACATGCAAAATTCCCCTGTGTTGTACAAACAAACATTCTGCATCTGCAGCGCTCAGCTCTGTGAGACATCACCACAGGCAGGAACATTAAAAGCTGTCACTGAAGTGCCAGCTCTGTGCTGAGGCTCACTGCTGAAGGGAGAGGGAGGGATTCTGGAGGAGGAGGGGAACATTTGCAGTTGCAGTACAAGTCAGCCATTGCAACAACTGCACGGACTTCAGACCCTCGACTCTTTAGAGGGGAGCTGCTGGATGAAATTCCTAAGGATGGCTCAGCTGGTCTAGCAGAAGCATCCTCCCCTTTGCCCACAGGCTACACAGCAAAGAGCGCAACACAGGGGCAGTTGTCCAAGGGCAGTTTGGTTTATGAAGCTACCATGGACTCCATAGTAGAGCAGAACAATTTCCTCTGCTTTGAGAGGAAATTTTGACAAGTGTAGGAGGCTTCGCAGCATTTGGTCAGACTTTGATACAACTATGTGTTAATGACTAATATTCACTTATTATTTTAGCACTTTAGCATATAGGAATATCTAAATACAAATTTTGTATGAAAGACCAGCTGCATCCTACTTTCAGTGTTAGCAGCCACTCAGCCCTGGTTTAATTTGGCTCCCATGAGAAAAAAACCCTAGGACCTCTTCTTTTGAAAGACAGAAATACGCTTTGGAAAGAACTAAAAATGCACGTCAGTTTAGAAAGGGGCAAGCCCATGTCACTATATATGCACTGCAGGCATTTTTCTGTTTGGGTTTTTAGGGTTTTTAGGGTTTTTTGTGTTTTTTGGTTTGTTTTTTTTTTAATCATAGAATATAAGGCAGCATAATAAGGATCTGTCATGAGGACTGCTGTATCAATGTTTTTCACTGTAAGCACTAAATGTGCTTTTTCCTAACTGCATCTGAAGGAGAAAAAATAATGAAGAAATTTCAGAATCATTAGCTTTTTGGAAGAGCATAATGAGTGATGCTGGTAGAAATTATGAAAAGAATATATGAAAACTATTCTAGAAATTATCATCATCCTCTACAGTCATACCCACAATGTAATTTGGAGAAGGAAAAGTAAAAACATGTACGCACTTACATAATGCATGTGTGTGTGTACCTGAAGATGATATTGAATGCTAATGTGTCTGTAACAAGATAGTAGTTTCTTCTTTCAGAAGGAATAATTTTCACCGAGTGACAGCAAAACAAAAATGTTTGGCGTACATGTGTTTTATCATTACAGATTTTTTTTCCTAATCTTATTCAGCTATGGATAACTTCACACTTGATTTGGCCTGTACTGATTCAAGTCTGTATATTATTATTTCTCTACATCAGAAGTCCACTATTTTCTGTTACCCCAAATCAGTAACAGTAGCTGTGAGGATTCTCAGCTCTGAGATGCACTCCTACAGTGTGTGATGGATGCCTCTGGTCAACTGTAAGTGTTTTGAATTCTACTAATGGTGTGCACTCTGCAATTAAGAAATCCTAAATCTCAGAAATATCCATCAGTCATTCTACTCAGAAAAGCCATAGAATAATTAATTTTTATTATAAACTACAGTAACAGTATAGGTGTAAAAAGAAAACTGTGTAGGATAAAGCTAAGATTCTGTTAGTTCCTCTTTGAAGGAAATTCAGAAAAAGACTACTATTATCATGTAAGTTAGATCACACCATGTTACCTTTCATCTCTGTTTAGCTATTTTCAGCAGATGCTTTCCCCAGCTGTCAAAGTTATAGTTGTCTAATACAAATGAATGGTTGTGATGGAAGATAATGCTTTGTGAAATGACTAGAAGCAGTTGGTTAATTTAAAGGTGAGATGGAAGCTTGCTGTTTCTAGGATATGGGCATTGGAAGAGTGTATCTTCTGTATTGATGAAAAAGATTCCTATTATTAAGCAATACTGTATTAGGGAAGAGTTATTTAATGTCCTACTTTAAGTCCATTTTACAAAACGATCCTAATGATGGATTAAACACTACTAGCAGTCATGAAACTTGTCAGTATAATGTACTAGAAAATGTAGGTAACAATAAGACAAAGATTTAACTCCATGGTAGCAGCAAAATAGCAAAATACGGTAACTGAAAGACAAGATGAAGTAACTTGACGCAGCCATTTATGAAAAAACTGTGCAGATTTGCTCCAACTACCAAAAGGACCCATGCACTGCAGTGATTCTATCCATGTAAATTAGTGTGCAGTGAAAAAGGGAGCTGAGTTCGAGTCGATTACCTGGCACCTTTCAGCAAGTTATTAGACTAATCACCCACCAACATGCTTGAAAAACATATTCAAAATGCATAAGTAGATCAGTCAGACTCACACTGTTAATGGAGAATAAAACTGAGCAAAAGGCTTATCATTAATAATAATAGCAAACAGTGAACTTGCATTGAATTTTCTACCTAAGAATAATAACCTCAATTCATATTCCTAACCTCACAAAGCCTAAATACCTCATAAGAAGAAATGTTTTGTTTGGACAACAGAAACATAATGAAATCAGTGATTTGCAGGCAGATTTGAATATTGTCTCTGATATTTCCTTGTACTTGGCATCAATCTTGATATTTCTCTTATGATTAATTCCCCTAACATCTTGAAATCTGCTAATTCTCATCTTTACTGCATTGTCTGCATATATCACCTTAATTTAGTCTTTGTTAAAATTCTTCTGTAAACTTATAATAATGTGTTGTACGAGTTTTAATGTCAAACAACTACCATGTGCTGTAAATGAAAAATTAAATTTAAAAGCTCATTGTAGGAAGAGAATGCAAGAAAGTACTCTTGAACCTTAAAAGCAGTGAAAGCTAAATACTGATTGTTTCTTTTATTTCTAACTGCCTTCTTAAGGACATATCTATAGAACTATATCTAGTTCTCTCTATTGCTCAACATTACTAGTGTTCCTCTAAAACATATCAGACAAAAGAACTGAATCTGTACCATCCTCACAGAACTCTTAATTTCTTTTCAGATTTATTTTACATTTTTTTCTCTTGGTTTTGAAAATTATTTAATATTTCTAGACTTCTTTTCAACCCCCTGTTCCTCAATTTGTCAAACATTGACTTGCCTTTTACTTTTTTATTATAATTTTTAACTCTGTTGCAACTGTCTTACCTGTATCACAAGCACTATGGGAAAACCTTAGTTCTTTCGTCACCTTCTTTTCTTTTTGATTATTTTCTGTCTCCTTTTGAAAACAGCATTTTTCATGTTTTGCTACGCTATCTCTTCCACTTCTATTCTTTTTCTGTTTTAAACTCACATTGTATTATCAACGTTTGCGGAAAATAACATCTTAGAAGATGTGATTTTGTGTAAGAGCTACATAATCACAGAAAATATTTTACTATCTTTTGTTAGTTTTAAATGCAGCTGTTAAAGAGAAGAAGAGTGCAGACCACAAAGGTAAGCACACCAGGCATCTGAGTTGTGTAAAAAAAAGTGTTTTAAAATTCACATAAAACATTTAGCAAAAAAGAATGTAGTAACAAATCTGGTAGATTAGAGGGACAATGTATATCCATTGACAGGGCTCTGGATTGTAAGGAAAAAAAGTTGTTGCTTTTTTAAAATATATTTTCC
Organism: Mesitornis unicolor; assembly: GCF_000695765.1. Classification (NCBI taxonomy): domain Eukaryota; kingdom Metazoa; phylum Chordata; class Aves; order Mesitornithiformes; family Mesitornithidae; genus Mesitornis; species Mesitornis unicolor. The sequence continues at coordinate 34,387 of NW_010209309.1, forward strand.
AACATTAAGCTACTGGTATGACCAGAGAAAGTCACTTCATTTCTCTGAGCTTCTGTCTTCTTCCTGCCTTTGTTCTGTCTATACACATCATAAATGCTTGGGACTGCTTCATATCAGAGATGGGTTACTAATCTCTGAGCCTCTACATAAAATTAAATACAGATACTAATACATTATAAAAGAACAGCCTTTCTGATATTTACATTGGATTAACTCAAACTATTTATTATTTATTAATAATAAAATCAGGTTTAAATTCTTCTTAAAACTAGATACATTCTGTTGCAGTGAAATTACAGTTATAAAGAAGACAAAAAGATCTCCAATTGCAAGCTCTTCGCAATTTCCTAAAAACTAAATGTTCATTAAAAGAATGCCTTTTTCAGGTCAAAAAGAACTGTCCTCGATGGCCTTCTTTGAGAGAAATAGCAACATAATGCTTGGTAATTTACATACAGTCTGAATAAGGTATTAAAATCATAAAAAGCACAGCTCTATAGATAAAGCTTTATTTGCAAATGTCAAGGAGAAAATGGAGACATGAGTTTAAAAACAAACAAAAAACCCCTACCCTACCTTCGTCTATTTGGTGTAGCATTTGTAATCATGAAAGTATTCCTCTGGAACACATAAAATCTCAAAAATAATGCAGAAACTGTTTAGAATAAACTAGGAGGTGACAAACTGAAAGTAACCAGGTATTCTGGAATTTTCTCTTCTCAGTTTTCCTTTAACCGACCAAAGGAGCATCTACGACTGACAGTTGAAAGAAAGTTTTTTCCACAGTGGAATGAAGTGGAGCAATGTGAAATTAAGAAATGGACTGCTTTGACATCAGCACTGTCAATATTGTTGGATACATTTAAAATAAAGCATTTAAAAAATGCTGCTCCTCACCAACACATGGTATCATTGGGGGAAAAAAGGAAAAAAAAAGAAGAAAAGTTAAACTTAATATTTTATAAAAATGTTTAAAAATTCATAAAAGGAGAAGTTTCCTATATGCCTGGAATAAACATTTGACTTAACACTGTTTGCAGGCATGTATATTAAATATGCATTTAATTTAAAAAGAAATTATTATATAATTTTACAGAAACTGACAGTGAACTTCTCCATAATAACAAACATACCCATGTTTGCTGCATCAACAGTTTGTGGTGTCTCTGCTGACAATTTCTGAAGGGCCTGTTCACCATCTGTCTCCTCTGGTGAGCTGTTTTGTCGAGACTGCTGTTGGTCTTCATCTTCAGCAACAAATGAAATTACACCTAAAACAAATAGATACCAGGTGTTATATTAGCCAGGGCATTAGCTTTATAAAACAGACTGCCAGACATGTACAAGTACTTCCTCAGTTCAAAACTAATAAAAAATGAAGCAAAACTTCCACTCCAGGTGTCAGCCATCCGATTATAATTTATGGTAATAAAAAATATGTCTTCATTGAGTCCAAGGAAATTAACCATTTTTTCTCCCAAAAGTGTTTTTCTACTTAACTGTACCAAAGATAATAAGAAATACAGGTAAATCCATTTTTTAAAAATTATAAAATATAGCAGACAACAACAGTATCTTTCTTTCCAGCAGAATTTTCTATGCATAGTCTTGATTCTTTCTGTTTGGTTTGTTTGGTTGGTTTTTTTAATCATAGTGTCTCTTTCTATTGTTATAAGTTAATAAATGTAATAGTTAAAATATTCCTATGATACATTTTTGTATTGTATGTTAAGTTGTAGTCAAGTATTTAGGGAAGATAAAATACATAAGCATTGTAAAAACAGGATTTTCAGATTGGAAGTTTTGAATCTTATAATATAAATTCTAATTTTAAAAAATCTAGTATTTACATGGTTTCTTTAAATAATACTAAAGTTATTCTGGAAGATTTGGCATACCAGATTTGAATAAGCAGGTTCTGTTTCTTGCACTATGTGCCTCTGACTAAGAATTTTACATCTACATATTTTATTGGAAATACTAAATATTTTTATCTAAATTACCATCTCTCATACTTCAATACATTGTGGAGAATTTCAAAGCTGAAATACACATAGGTTTCAGGTTTAATTCTTGCCTTATGTACAATAAAAAACTAATTTGAAGAGGTGACTTATTTTATGATATACAGTAAGAAATTTTCCCATTTGAGATCATTAGAATTTATGTGAAATGGTCTCCCAGAAGGGAACTTGTGTCTTATTAAAAGTTTGGGAAAGCTATTCATAGTGGAGCTTTTTTAATTTGAAATGGGGAATTAATATAATTTTATGAGAGTTCCAGAACAATTTTATTTTAAAATATCTATAGCTAATGGCATTTTTTGTTTCTCCAGCTTTGAGTAGGATGGCAGAGAGGTCTTACTGTGCTCCCTGACTAGCTGAATACAGCACCTTACCAGTAGGAAGAGCTAAAGCTAAATAGCATGGCTCACATCAGACCTGGAAAAGGGAGCAGAAGTGAGGGAGAGAGACAGCACCACACCGGTCACAACAACTGGCTCAGGAAGCCGCTGTGACATGAGCAGCCAGGGGCTGATCAAGCTTCCTTTACCCGTACCTGTACACACCCGTCTCATTTACAGTCCTTGAGGCTTAACTTTCTTCCCTTCATCACACACTGCCACAGAAGGCTGCATTCATGCCTCTAAACTTTCTAGTTTCACTTCCATTTCAGGACAGATTAATCTTAATAAAATGGCCTTACAGTTACTTTTATAATAATAATATGCAGAAGTATGTTACTCTCACAAAAAAAAATAAATTAAAAATTGTTCATGATATGCTCACTGGTAGCTACACCAGGTGGCAATTTCAACACGACAAACACCGACAAATTATTTCTGCTAAGGAGGATTACATGAAATCATTACAGGAAGGCAAGGTTTATCATCTTTGCATTGCCACTGTGTCTTTTTCTCTGAGAGAGAGCAACTCTGCAGAGCCTCTGGTGATGTGGAGAGTTTCATTAAGTGGGGGGATGGCGAAACAAACAATAACTTTTTCAGCTCTGCACAAAATGTGTTCTCAAAACACATCAAAATAATTGACTGAGAAACCCCGAATAATTATTTTTATTTCCAGCAAATCTTGGAATGCTTGGAAAATTCCAGAACTGTAAATTGCTGATGATTAAGAATATTTGAAGAGCTAGTAGGAGAACTATGATAACTAAAAACTACTTGAATTGTTAAACCACTGTGCTGATAATCCGGCAATCATACAATAAAAAAAATCAGTGAGGAATTGCACTATAATTGCTGACACTCAATTTTTTTTCTTCATTAAAAACAGATCCCAAACAAACAGAATTAATAACAATTAATAAAGTAATGAAATTATTAACAATGAGTTTAAAATCTTGATAAATAAAGGTGACTGGATTGATGTATTCAGGTCTCTGCAAGGCATTCATTTAAATCTGTCGACGTATTTCAATAAAAAATGATCCTTTTACTATAGATGGCATACAATTTTAAACTCAGTTTATCTTCTTGAAATATTCATAAATTGTCTTTCATAATTTTCATGGGCACCAAAGTGCTACTGCTGGCTCAAAGCTATTTAAATATTTTATTAGGTGAAAAAAGAAAATTATTACTGGCAAGAAGTGGAAATGAGAAAAAAAACAAGTGTATTAATTTCAAACCAAATACAGAATAGTGAATCCTTATCAGTGAGGATACTTGGTAGGTAGTATGTTCTGCATTATTTGATTCTTTAAATTAAGGCAGAATGTCTTCCTAGGAAGTGTAATATTGTCCTAAGCAGAATGGTGCAATCCAATGACCACTAACAGAGATTCATAAGATAGCTGACAATACAAAAATATATTAATTTATTCAAATTATGGGGTTAAAAAAAACAAAAACAAAACAAAACAACAAAACCAATCAAAAGGTGTTTTGCACAACAGGGAAAAGAGGGGTTTTTTTTGATGAGGAGCATCCTTAGCACTCTATGAAGTAACAGAGAACACATTTGGAAGAAGCAGAAACAATGCATCAAAAATGACAGATTTAAAATAAGAAAAGAGTGTGTTTACATTTTTTCACAAGGTTCTGCTGAGCTTGGCTCCCAAGGTTATGTAAGGGCTTTGATTTTGTTTTGGCTGTGAACAGCGTTATCCTACAGAACCCTCCGTTTCTTACAGTGTCTTCAGCAGAGTAAGCAATCTCTTATATTAGCTTACTGATGCTGTAAAATAACTGATAAATTATAATTTGTTCAGTCCCCTATGTTTAGGGTTTTTTCCTTCTATTTCTTCAGTTCTGACTTCTGCATCATACATTGTGTAACATTGTAACTTGTCAAAATATCACGGTTTACGATTTTTAAACCACACATTCAAAACCAAACATTCCACGTACATGACAGAGCTACAAACCTCACTGGTTCAGTTGGCCATGGAATTACGCCGCCATTAAGAATTTTAGAAAATATCACTCCTCTTCTCAGCTGTCCTTTAGCATACACAGATTTCACAAATAAAATACTCAACTTGCCAAAGCAACAACACAAGTATTTCTAGAATTTTACCGAAAATGACTAATTAAAAAGGAAGTCTCCTTTTTGCCAATATAACAGTGCTTTAGAAGGTTTCTTGGTCAGAACGTCATTGCAAATTTTCTAGCTTTATCATCCAGTGTTTGAACATTTTATACAACTTCAGCCCACATATTAATACTGAAGGCTTGTTTTATATTGCTTAGGAGAGGATGCATCCCTTTAAAAGGAGGCAGGTTGTTTTATTTAACAATAAAATTGTAATTGCAACACCACATTTTAGACTGACTCATTTGCTATACACTACCAATACTCCATCCCTGAATCCAATTAGGAAAGCAAGAAATATTAAACTTTTTCCTTTCTGTAAAATTTGAATGGACTGCTTGAACGACATGTAGTGTACATAATTATTTTCTTGTGCAGAGAGATGATAAAAACTTACAATATCCCAATATTTTAACTGGACACAAGAACAGAAGGCTTTAAATACACCAGCACAACTTTAATAAGCATAGGCCTTAGGAACAGGAGCAGCAGTTTTTTATTTATTCCTGATTTTTCACAGCCAGTGAAATCAGTACATAGTAGCTGTTTCAGAAAACTTCCACAGAAGAGGTAAGATTAGTGTAATTCATGTAAGCTATAACTTTGGCCAATTTTTCTTCTGACAATTTTTCTGCTAATACAAAATGATATTTACTGTAAGTTACAACAAAACTTTATAATCTCTGTTTTGCATAGGAAAACCCCTATCATAATATATGTGAATTCTGAAGAGTTTATGCAAGTCCTACTGCTTGCTGGTATACTGGGACTAAATTAATTGCTCCCTGCCTCAATGAAAAAGAAGCAGAATAAGCCTTTAGACTCATACACAGGAGAAATGAGTGAGTGGCAAATCCTACTGTCAGCTATGATTCATAAATGGGTTTGTGGTATTTCATAAAAAAGTGAATTGTTTTATTTATAATTCTTAAAGTCTGTTTTTAATGTGACAATGAAAACATGATATGAAAAGGCAGAGGATTATGCAACTCCGACTGCACTAGGATAGATGGAAAGAGTATGCTGGGGATCGTCTTGCCAGGCAGTGGCACATACAGATAGAGCAGCCCTTACTCAGCCAACTCCAGTGATCCAGCAGTGGAGGTGTGCCAGCCATTCACAATAATGAAAAAGATCAGAGGGCTGAAGCACCTCTCCTACAGGGACAGGCTGAAATAGTTGGGGTTGTTCAGCCTGGAGAAGAGAAGGCTCCAGGGAGACCTTATAGCAACCTTCCAGTATTTGAAGGGGGCCTACTGAAAAGCTGGAGAGGAACTTTTTTCCAGGGCAACTACCAATAGAAAGAGGAGCAATGTATTTAAACAGAAAGAGGGTAGATTTAGATTAGATATTAGGAGGAAATTTTTTACTGTGAGGGCTGTGAGACACTGGAGCAGGTTGCCTAGAGCGGTTTTGGATGCCCACTCCCTGGAGGTGTTCGAAGCCAGGTTGGACAGGGCTTTGAGCAACCTGGTCTAGCGGGAGGTGTCCCTGCCAGTGGAACTAGATGATCTTTAAGGTCCCTTCCAACCCAAGCCATTCGATGATTCTATGAAACAGAAGATCCTTCTAACTTTGTCCTCATTACAGATTAATTAGTCTAAATTTGTTAGGGTGTCTCAGGTGAAAAGAAAGTCCTTAAAGCAAAGGTACTGACAGGTGCCAGAAATACATCAACAGCTACCAGTAGCTACAGGAACATTATTATTGCATTGAAATTAGGCTGATCAACGGATCAGTTTACAGAATTCCCTCAAAGAAAGAAAGGGACAATATTTTTTTTTAAATCAGATTTCACACAAGTGCTGAAGAGAAAATACTGTTAAATAAACAAGTTGAATCAACTTTTTTATAGGCCAGAATGTACTGGTATGATCTTCACCATCTCATAGTAATTGTCCTATAGCTGCAGTCTGACAGGCCATGGTATGTAACACACTGCCCTTTTTCCTCCATGTAAGCACCAAGACCTCCAAGTAGCATGAAAAAGTGCTGCCTACTAAGTGCAGATATAGTTTAAAAAAAATACAAGGTGATTCATAAAATTAGAAAGCTCCTTTCCAAAAGCTAGTAAATTTTTAAGAATAAAAGGACACTGACTGTAACAGGTGTATATTTTTTGCACAAGAAATATTTGAGCATTTTGGGCTCTGGTCTATTCTGGAAAAATTCTGGTCTATTCTGTGGAAAGTAGAAATAAGAGTTTGATAAAAGATAAAGCAATACATTGAAGATGCTTTATAAAACCTAAAAGAAATGGCTTTATTAATTAGAAAACAGATTGCTGAAGAATTTTATCTGGTGCCAAAACCTTGTGTGAGATGTTTATTAGCTATTATTTCTATGTTAATGCTGTCACACAGCTTCCAAGCAGACAAAGCATGAGATTAGCCCTCAAATGGAATGCTTCCAAATGGACTTTTGAAAAGAACTGGGCCCATTTTTAGCTTAATAATCATAAAATAACAAGAAGGAAAGCAAAAGAAGTATAATTTTGCAATGAAAAAAATACTTTGAATGTAAAGGAAAAATGCAGATCATTTGCTCAGTGCAACAATTTATATGGCAAAAGTCTTTTTATGAGAATTTATTTTAATATGACAAAGGCAGTACTAGAACATCAAGGCCACAAAGTTTGACACTTACAAGTGAGGGAGTTTTAAATTGTAAGTAATCCATCAGCACTATGACAGAGTCTTCAACTAGATATCTAAATAGTTGCTCTGTTTTCCTCACACAATAAAATGTACTCACTCGGTGGACAGCTTTTCAGTATTGCTTTCTATTTTCAATCATTCAACTTGGTTGCCCCATGGAATTTGTATTTTCTGCTAATCAAATTCACTGAACTGAATAAAGAATACCATTCTTTCTGGGTGATTTAAATTATTCTTCACCTGCAGTATACCTAACCTGGAAAGGACTAAGGTTCCTGAGTTCTAATTAATTCCCACATGAATCACCTACATCCAATGTGTGATCCTCAAGCTTCAGGCTGGCTGTCAAAAAATCCTAAAAGGGCCAAAAATTCATATAGATCCCAGCTTTGACATTAGAGTTCCCCAGGAGCTGAAAATTCTGCTTTGGGGAACAAATACAACTTCCCAGGCTTGCACAGTATGAAGGAGACAGACTTCCGCTCTCCTTGAAGCTACAAAGAAAGCACTTCCTAACTGATGTTACCTTAGACAGGACACCTGGTACTTGCGTTTTTATCACACCTACCATCAGACAGCAAAATTAGCTGCTGCCTTTCAAACCTGCCACAGTGGCCTTTCTTCCCTCCACTCCTCTTTCTCCTACAGCAGCTGAATGATTAGAGAGCACGCACAAATTCCTGTGACATAGCCGAAACTGTCCCTGCTCCAGAGGAAGAATGAACACTATTTTCTAGGGTAGTGATTAAAGCACGCACTGAACCAGGGGGTGGATGGTAGATAACTAAGCCCTGTCTCTTTTCAAAGGACAACTTCAGGCTTCTATCAAGTTATTTAAAAGCATAAAATAAATGAACTGTTCTCTGAAAAAAGTGTGTATGTGTCTTCTCTTTGAACTGATAACTTTTCTGTTGGGTTAGAGAGACTGTCTGTTCTCTCTCTTTCTTACTCAGTGAACATATAATACCTCCAAACATAATGGAAGCCATTGTAATAGAAGTTATGTAGACGACAGAACATTGGAGATGCTAGTCCAAATGTACCATCTCTGTCCCTTTGAAGGCATGGCTTTTGCCACCTGGCATTAATCTGCTGTATGATAGATCCCTTGGAACCTCTTCCACCAAAACTTTCAGTATGTATAAAAGAATTGGGGGTTTTCTAAGCCAGAATAAGAGAATATTCCTAAGGTTTTAAAGCCTCAAAAAAGGCATAAGTTAAAATATAGTGCAACCTCAACATTTGCTCATTGACTTTTCTGATATTCACATATTTCACTGAAAGCTGACTCCTATTCAGAGAAAGCGAATTTTATCTCAAGACTACAGATTTAGCAAGAAGTCACTGAAGTCTTCCTCTGGCACTAGGCCAAGCTTTGCTATAAGTATTACTTTCTTTTCACAAATCACCTGTGACCTCAGATTGCATTATTACCAACGTGCACATATGCTGGCATTTTTTAAGTACTTGACCACATTTTTAGCAGTAATACACCTTTATAAATAAAAATATAAGCCAGTTTAAAACCCAGTATCAGCAGTAATTCTAGCCTTACTTCCAGAAGAAAGGTTATGTTGAAATGGTTATGTAAGCATTAAATGTAAATAGATTTTATCTGCTCATTTATACATATTTGGGTTCTACATTGTACCTTGAAAGATTCCTCGTCTCCAGGGACATACACGCAAAGTGTAAGCAACTCTGTCATCTGGATCTACAGTAATAACAGGTGCACCACCCACCATTGAAAGATCTGAAGATACCTGGTGAAAAGAATTCACAAAGAGGAAAAATCATGAAAAGCAAGTTACTGTTGCAAGAACACTATAGACACAATATCTATTCTTCTTGCTTTGAAAAGTAGAGTATGATATAAAGTACACTATTGGTAAGTCCTAACATTTATGTACATGAGAAGAATGCATACTCTAAGAGTAGTGCTGGCATATACAGATTATATCAAGCACAAATTTTGAAGCCATTGCTCAATGCGAGTAAAAGTATCTCACTTAGACCACAGAACCACTTAAATATGCATAGAGTTGGACAGTCAGGCCCTTAATATTTTACATATATTTTATTTAGAAATGTAACAATGAGGTCTAAAAGAAGTGATCCATCTAATTAGAGAAAGCAAAGCAAAATCTGAAGTGTCACTTTGACATCAGTTGCTATACCTCAAGTGATATTAAATGATGCTTTTTGATATGTCGTATTTTGTGCACACATGTGCAATGGCATACATAGTAACTATTTGAACAATGAAAAGACCAATACCATTTTCATATCCTGAATTTTAGATTTAGAAACTATAAAGCTGATTGCAGGAATGTAGGCTGAGAGTATTTTTTAATTGCGTCTCCTTTCTTTGTCACTTCTATGCTTGCTACTGCTGCTCATGGAAGAGACGTGCATCACCAACCACAGCTGATGATTATCTGCTTCAGTCACTGGCTGTGCAGAACACTGGCAGGTGGACTGCATGAATGGTGTTGCTCACACCCTTTCATTGCCTCTATCAGTGGGTGGAGCAAACTGCTGTTGAGGGATAGTATTTTAATTTGATACTGCAGTTTCAGCTGTATCAATCTGACTAAGTGGCAATTTTCCACTGAGAAATGGTGTCCTTTTAAAAAATAATTTCAGGATATCATGTGGTACTGTAGCATGCTGTAATTTCTTATTACATTCAATAGTAAAATTGTCTCTGTGTTGTTTAGGTGAATTTTGTGTGAAATCACAAGTCAAGTCAGAAAGGCTTGATTTCTTTTTCCAGTTCATTTATTCATTTCATTAGTGACTAAAGCTAGCCCGTCAAGCATCCAAGCGGAGACTTGGATTCTAAAAAGATATCTCTTGCAACCATAAAAGCATTAGATGTACAGATCACCTTCTTCCTCCCAAAAGTTCACTTTTTTTTTTTGTAGTAAACAAGTTTTGTTCATATTTTCTCTAGGAAAAAAAAACCAACAGTTCTATTATCTTGTCTTCTATTACTGTCAATCATTGCCTTTAATGTTTGTCCTCTCCAGGGTATTTATGTTAATATAATTTTTGTTCAAGTGTTAGTAAAATCTGGAACTTCTATTCCAAGTAACAGAGAATAAAAACTGCAAGGCAACAATCTTCCTCTTTTCCAAGAAATCTGCAGTTTAAGCTGCATATTAGAAGTCCAACAAGCAAAAGGAACAGGAAAAGAGACTAAGTGTGAAGAAAAAAAACAGGCCAAAAGGAGAATGATGGAAAGCTTGAACTGGCACTTGGGAAAAACAAAATGGAAAAAAAATTCTAACTATTAATAAAAAAGAAAAAACATAGGAAAAAAGAGGTTGCTACACACTGAGGATAGGGAAATTTCACTTCATACAAGATAAACAATAAAATAGTCATGATTTATGCCCTACTTAATTTCAGTTTACAATGAAGTTAGTAATGTATACAAAAATAAAGGCTAAGTTCTTAAAAATAAAGATAGAAATGACAGCAAATTATTAGGTATTTATAAGATTAATTAAAATTATTTTTTAAAGGAAAAAGTAACATGGAGGCAGAAGTGAAAGTAGAATAAATGTGATTAAATTGGATAAAATGCAGGAAAGTAGGGTAATACAGCTTCTTTCAAAGGCTGGACATATCAGATTGGTTTCTATCAAAAAATGTCAATGTAAAAGGAACACTGCTGTTACGGTTGACTATAAGCATGAAACAGATATGGATTGCTGATGAATAAATATGGACTGGGATTTTCCATCACTCAAGAGAAGTTTTGGATACCTTTCCAATTAGAGTACTAAGTTACCAGAGGCTAAATTATTTTAAAATGATAGTGTTAACCTTAAGGAAGTGACAGTATAACGAAACAGGAAAAAGTTGAGTACAAGCAATGAAGTCACGATAGTACATACATGGCCACTGTTTCAGTGTTTGAATCCAGATGCCTACATCAAGAGACAAGAAGGAATTCTCCCTTCCCTCCCCTGCATCAGACTGGTAAGACTGATGGGTTTTTTGCTTTCATCTTTTTTTACTGTTGGACATGGTTCACTTCCTAGGATCATCTGGGATGTTTACACAACAAACGCACTGCTGCTTTGCTGTTCACAGACTGGTGATCTAAGCCTTCCCGCACTTTTCCAGAAACACATTACAGCTGTCATCTGTTTTTGCAGGTCTCATATTTTGCTGTAGAGCTAAGAAATATTTTGTCTTTCATGGTGCAGGAGTCATGTAAACTAAGCGTTCTGTGAGTCTATCTAAACTAGATATTTACTACATGACAGCCTGCAATTCGGGGTATTTGTCTCTAGTATTTAAGTTATTTACACCTTAGGAGCTCCAACTTCCAAACAATGCTCACAACAAAATTATCTCCTATGTCCAACATCTTGACAAGGTCTATGGTTGTCACAGACATCCCTCCCTAGTTACCTTTCATGTATTCCTCACATTGAACTTTGCCTTGCTCTGATGGTCACCTGATTCATCAACTACATCGCTGAGACTAATTAAGTGATCAACCTCAGATGGCAAATGGATACTAAATGTGCATGCCCACACTTGCGCATGCACACAAGGCAATTTATATTAATATCAGAATTCAAAGCAAAAATCCTATTTAATGAGAAGTGTTCGCAGACATTTCAGGTTCCAATATGGCATAATGTTCTGAAATGCCTGTGTGCTTAACTGTAGATATATTACACATATATTAACATAATAGCAACACATCCAAGAACACTCAGAAAGTTGAAAAAATTGAGAATGTAAAAGTACACATAAGAAAAGACCAGAAATTTCAGATTTTGATAGGAATAATTTCTTGCAAAGATTTGATAAGTGAAGAGGAAAGCTTGGAGTGGAATGGCAGAACTTATATACAGCGAGCTTTAAGTCAACTTCCTTCTAAAAATTAGAGAGAGAGCTATTTCTTTCAAGAGGGAATGCATCGTATGTATTTTTATGAGGCTTGTAAGTAAGAATAGGACCCAATTTTAGTCTCAGATGTGGAATTATGTAATGTTCTATCCTATAATAATCTGCAAGTCCATGTTCCCAAAGATTTCTGAACATGCCTAGCAAAATCTACTATAGGTCATTATTGTTAGGCAAATACATTTTGAAGTAAGAAAATAAGGCCTAAATAAAGACTCTTATATCAACAATAAAAAAAAACCCCAAACAACCAAAAACCAAAAACCTTAAGATTTACAAGCTCTCCAAAAGCAGTCAAGATATGGAACTACTTCCACCAGTTAGTGGGAGAGGTAGTTCATTAGCATTTGTCTAATTTGCAAGGAGGGAGTGATGAACTATTACAGATGGAATAACTGGAATTTAG